>NC_080405.1:7510000-7735000 GCF_030265065.1 Corythoichthys intestinalis | reverse complement strand
GTTGTAAAACAAACAATAGCACAGCTCACTAAATAACCTCCTCAATGAACGATGAACTAGGAAGAATAAAGTAAACTATTGGCCACAGTCGTGGTTCTCATTGATTTTGTATCACATGATACCCTCATTAATTAAATATGTTGGTCTAAAATAAGATAATTCCTTTTTATAATTTTATAGATTAACCGTTCGTAAAGGATACTTTTTATAATCGTCATTCATATGGGTTGAACGTGTTCATGAAGGGAAACGGACTTCCGTATTTCCCGGTGTATTATGGGAAACGTAGTAGTTTTATTTCAAGTTATTAAGCATTGCTATAGGTTATGATTAAAATGTTTGGTTTTTTTAAACTATCTGTGGTCATCGTGCATATTAGGTGTCAAAAATATTATTTATATTACGTTGGTACTAGTTTATCAAGGAGAATAAATTGACCTCCAACATGTTAGTGTTTCACAGGGATCATAGTATGGATCGGTACTATTCGATGGAGTGATTTTTTTCGTGTGTCATAAGAGTCTTATTCATTTCAATGAGGAAATTGTATCATATACAGTGGGGCAAATAAGTATTTAGTCAACCACTAATTGTGCAAGTTCTTCCACTTGAAAATATTAGAGAGGCAATTACAGGCCTCTCTAATATTTTCAAGTGGAAGAACTTGCACAACATGTGTAAACCTCAACCATGAGAGACAGAATGTTGGGAAAAAAAACTGAAAGTTGGATTTTTAAAGAATTTATTTGCAAATCATGGTGGAAAATAACTATTTGGTCAATACCAAAAGTTCATCTCAATACTTTGTTATGTACCCTTTGTTGGCAATAACGGAGACCAAACATTTTCGGTAACTCTTCACAAGCTTTTCACACAATGTTGGTGGTATTTTGGCCCATTTCTCCATGCAGATCTCCTCTAGAACAGTAATGTTTTGGGGCTGTCGTTGGGCAAAACGGACTTTCAAACTCCCTCCTCACCCCGTGGCGTCTAAATGATAACAAGAACGGTGAGCAAAAATCCCAGAACCACACGGGGGGGACCTAGTGAATGACCTACAGAGAGCTGGGACCACAGTAACAAAGGCTACTATCAGTAACATAATGCGCCGCCAGGGGCTGAAATCCTGCACTGCCAGACGTGTCCCCCTGCTAAAGAAAGTACACGTCCAGGCCCGTCTGCAGTTCGCTAGAGAGCATTTGGATGATCCAGAAGAGGACTGGGAGAATGTGTCATAGTCAGATAAAATCAAAATAGAAATTTTTGGTAGAAACACAGGTTTTCCTGTTTGGAGGAGAAAGAATACTGAATTGCACCATACCCACTGTGAAGCATGGGGGTGGAAACATCATGCTCTAGAGGAGATCTGCATTGAGGAATGGGCCAAAATACCAGCAACAGTGTGTGAAAAGCTTGTGAAGAGTTACAGAAAACGTTTGGCCTCCGTTATTGCCAACAAAGGGTAAATAACAAAGTAGTGAGATGAACTTTTGGTATTGAACAAATACTTATTTTCCACCATGATTTGCAAATAAATTCTTTAAAAATCAAACATTGTGCTTTTCTGTCCCACCCCCGCCCCCCCACCCGAACCCCCCCCCCCCCCCCCCCCCCCCACACACACACATTGTCTCTCATGGTTGATGTTTACTCATGTTGACAATTACAGGCCTCTCTAATATTTTCAAGTAGGAGAACTTGCACAAGTAGTGGTTGACTAAATACTTATTTGCCCCACTGTACCCCTTGTGTGTGACATATTAAGTAACCAATTCAGTTCTCAATTAGGAAGTATATCGGGTTTAGTTTACTGCATTTGGATTATAAATTGACTTCTAATTTATATATGTGTTATCATATAATACAGGTATTTAGCAAAGGAATAAATTGAGATAATTATCAGACATTTGTACCAATAAAATTCTTCCCATAACTGAAAGAAAATAGATAAACAAGGCCTCATGAATCAACCATGTGTTTTAATAAGCATAATATAATTTATCAGTACATTTGTTTTCAATAGAAACAGATTTACAAATGTGCAGTTGTTATTTCGTTATTTGTCCACAAGATGGGAGCAGAGGAACATCCAGTGTAACAGTCACAATCCTCTTTCATTGTGAATGCATTGACCTTTGTCCTTCTCCACAATACAGGGTGTTCCAAAATGTTTGACCCCATTTTGTAGGCCAATATTTTTGACAATTTTCGTTCGAATGACTTAAAATTTTCACAGCTTCTGTAGAAACGGTTAAAATTTTTGTGTATAACGTTTGGCATTTCTATCTTTTCAGGTTAAGAAATGCCGTTCACTTCAAAAGAAAAGGCATTTTGCATGTTAGACAAGGTTTGCATAGGGACAGTAAGGAAATATCACTACCAACTTTTCAGGATGCTTAAATTGTCCCCACCAACGTTTACGGAACCTTAGTTGCATTATTTAATGACTTCAGTTATATAGGTAATTTAAATTGTCTTCCCATGTTGTAAGGATAGAATTAACCCTACCATTATGAAGTGAATTACTATACTTTCAATATGTTCAGACTTACACTGACCCCTCTTCACTTGCCGAATGTGCTAGTCCATTTTTCTCCCCCTCAAACGCAAATTTGAGTGGCTGATGACTTGACCACCCCCCTACATTCACACACATGTTCACAGCCGGTGTTCTTTGAAACTTTTCACCGTGATACTATTTTGCTCCTGAAGCTTTTGTGGTGGTGAATAAGCACTCTTTTACATTCAGTTGGACCCTCAAAGTTATCCAAATGTGCTAAATAAACAAGAGATTATTAGATTCATTAGACCAGTACTTCTCAAATGGTGGGGCGCGCCCCCCCAGGGGGGCGCAGAGCGATGCCAGGGGGGGCGCGAGTGACCTCGGGGAACATGCTTTTTTTTTTTTTTTTTTTTTTTTTTTTTTGCCGTACTAGAATAAAGTGTACTTGCACATCCACTCCGTGGGTGGCAGTGGCGCTCTCATTTTCAAAGTGCGTGCAGTATTTTTGAAGTAAGCAAGAGCACACGGAAGAGACTCATGCAGAGCTGGACTCACGCAGCGACCCACTGTCTTAGTGTCTTCTTCGGTTCTCACGTGTCCGGCCGAGAAGTGCCGTTTTCGGCTTGGGATCGCCACGACCACCGCCCTCACCTACGGTTCTCCCTCGGCCGCCGAGAATGCGCTTTTTTCGGGCCGTTTGTCTTTGACTTTCAATATAGTGGAAAATGAGGAAAGACCACTGTTTACTGAGTCTAAAAATGATTATAGCGGAGAAGCCAAATCAGTTAAGACGCCACTTAAAGACATTAGACCTCAATCTCATTGATAAGCCGCTTGACTATTTTTCAGCGAAAATGTGCCGAATACTGCCAATTTTCACAATCGTCCCGCTTTGTCAGTGTTATATCAGTAAACCAGTGAGCACTGTGGTGAATCAGCGAAAATAAAAACTTTCCTTCTGTCCAAAGACACCCCCCCCCCCCCCTTCTATTCAGTTTTGTTTTTTTTTCGGTCAAAGTTTTTGGCATGTTGTCCTGAAGAGTAAATGTTTCTAATCAATTTGAATTTGTCATTATTTACTGATTTTATTACATTTTATTTTTCAGTATCAAATGGTCAAAAATGTACCTTGAGTGTATTTTTACAGTTTGGATGTGACTTTTTTTTTTTTTTTTTTTTTTAACTTCAGGCAAATTGATGCGCGTTAAGTCTTTTCTGTTACAAGCAACACAATGTTAAAAAAGTTATACTTTATTATAAGTTGATCTATGTTACTTTTTTTTTTTTAATAGAAAAAAAAGGACACAATGTTAGGCTGAGGCGTACTTATAATAGTAATATAGACGAATGATACTATTTACAGTGGCGGCAGAGAGTTGGGGGGGGGGGGGGGGCGCGAAACATTTACGTCTTCCTTGGGGGGGCGTAACAGAAAATAATTGAGAAGCACTGCATTAGACTATTATTTTTGCCAGCGATGCCGAGAAGCTATAACAGCTGTAGCAGTAGCAAGTAGCTCTACCGATTTCCCCAATGAGACGTCGCAAAAATAATCACATGACTCCTTTATACTAATCAGACGCAAGCTTGCCGTTCTAGTTTCACGCCAGCCTGCGCAATCATGTGGTCTTTAGCACCGTAAAATATGAAGTATTTGATATTGAGCGCTTCTCTCAACATGACTCGAAAATGTGGATTTCAACCTCTATCCCAGTTTTTATTTGGCACTTATTGACCAAGGAAAACCAGATATATGCTCATTTTGATATCCAAATAGTAATAATGAAGGAACTCTTCACTATTAAAACTAGGAACTGTTTTCTCCACCAGAGGGCACTCATGCTCTTTGGACGAATAATGCCTCACATATGTTCTTTTTTCTCTCATTGAAATTCAATGATTTTTTTTTTTTTTTTTTTTTTGGTGTATTTCTTTGGCTTAATGTGGTTATGTAATGTGTTATTGTCCAGTATCATTATAACAAAAATTCATATACCATCGTTTAAAAAAAAAAATCAAACAAAAATAAGCAGTTACTCAAAATGTTACTCTTACCTGAGTATTCTTTTCACTGTATACTTTTTTACTTGTACTTGAGTACATTTTTTGGATGACTTCTTTTACTCTTACTTGAGTAATATTATTTTGAAGTACCGGTACGCTTACTTGAGTAAAAGTTTTGGCTACTCTACCCACCTCTGCGTTTAAATATTGCAATTTAAATTTGCTTATAAAATCTAGACTTTTATTTTGGAAGTTTTCAAAATGTTTGTTTAGTAGTTTTTAAAACAAAGGTTTAATCAAACATTGTACCACCGAATCCAAATACATATGCACTGCAACCCCCCCCCCCCCCCAAAAAAAACTTCCCTTGTTTTCAGTGTAAATTTACTAGAAATAAGTGAAATTATCTGCTAGTGCTTCAAGTAAATTTTACTCAGATTTCTTGAAATGAGAAAAATACCTAGCTGAAAATAAACTTAAAAAAACTTGTCAGAAATGTTCTTAATTTAAGAATAGATATTGATCAAAACATTATTTGAAAACATTTTTTTCTTGATTTAGGTGAAAAATGACCAACTTGTAGTTGTATGGCCTTAATAAAAACAAATACTGTAGTAGTAGTAATATTTACTTAAAGTAAGTGGAAGAATCTGATGCATTAATCTGTTAACCAGCCTTGAACACTCAGAACAAGATGGAGAAAATTATTCGAACAGATTTAAGAAAATTTTTTAGATTAAGACGTTATAAATTTGCAGTGTCGAAGGTAAATGAATTTGTACTCCTTAATTTTGCATTAATAATTTAGCCTATCAATTAATTTGGTTCACATTGGTGAGAAGTGTAGCCCTGACCACCGTTCACCCATTCTGCTTGGTCTTATTAATGTCCCGTCTCAAGCAAAAAGTGTACATGGAGGTTATGCTGTTATATTGTCCCTACCAATATTGCGACCAAACCTTCGCCATTGGTGTTAGAGTATGCTTGGACTCAGTCACCGAAGACAGTGCAGCGTGCCTTCTTCACAAATTTTGCAAAGAAGGCACCAGCACTGAAACAGAATTACAGCTGCACTGGAAACTGTTACCGAAGACTTGCTACAGCGAGTTTGGCACGAGCTCGAATACCGACTCGACGTGTGCAGAGTCACAGGCGGCGCTCATATTGAACATGTATGAAAATCTGTCATAGAAACCAAGAAATATTTGTGCTTTTCTTTGTAAATTTAACCAGTAAAACTTATGACCTTCAACATAAAGTGTATTTAGATTCATTGAGATCCATTAAGTAGTTCCCGAGATATGGGCATTTAGAATGGGGTCAACCATTTTGGAACACCCTGTATAACTCCTAATTTGCTACCAAGAGGTCAATTAATATATCAGTGAATCTTGTTATTTTTTTTTAGAAAATTTCCTTGGAATTCCTCTTATCTCTAAAACCATATTTATATGATTTTGATCTTCTATCAGTATACTACAATGTTTGTTACACAATCTCTTGTATTGCAGTGTTAAATTGTACTATTCATAATCAAGCCTGATATCTGTCAACAGATGATATAATTAAAATTAAAATTATTGTTTACTTCTCCAATTTAGTATTATACATATATGTACAATTATGTGTAAAATTAGGACACCTCATTAAATATTCAGTTCTTTATTAAGAAGTGTTCACATCTCAATGTCTGATCTTGTTTTTCTTTATCACTGGAAAAGAAAGTGATTTAGTTGCAGGTAAACAACAAAAATTAACATTGTTTTACTCATTAAACCAAATATTCTAACTGAGGAGAAAGTTAGGACACCCTACCACCCATTAGCTAGTGTTACCCCCTTTGGCTGAAATAACTTCAGTGAGACGCTTTTTGTTGCCATATACCAGTCTTTGACACCATTCTCAAGAAATTTTGCCCCACTCCTCAACGAAGAATACTTTCAAGAGTGAGATGTTTGAGGGTTTTCCTGCATGTACAGCCCGTTTCAAGTCACCCCACAGCATCTCAGTGGGCTTCAGATCTGGGCTTTGGCTTTGCCACACCAGAACTCACCATTTCTTTTCAGCCAGTCCTTGGTTGATTTATTGGTATGTTTAGGGTCATTGTCATGTTGCAGGGTCCAGTTTTGCTTCAGCTTTATTTTTTTCACTGATGACCTCACATGTTCCTCAAGCACCATCTGATACGCAATAGAATTCATGGTGGATTCTATGATGATGAGCTGGCCAGGTCCTGCGGTAGCAAAGCATCCCCAAACCATTAAACTTCCACCTCAATGCTTCACAATTGGTATGAGGTTCTTTTCCTGTAATGCTGTATTGGGTTTACGCCAAACATATCCTCTGTTCTGGTGTCCAAATAATTCACTTCTAGATTTATCCGCCCAAAGACCATTATTCCAGAAGTCCAGAAGGGTTCTTCTTGGAGAGCAAAGTTTTCCTCCTTGCACACCTCCCATGAATGTTACATTTGTGTAGTCTTTTTCTGATTGTAAAGGCATGCACTTTCACATCAATAGTAGCAAGAGCCTGCTGTAGGTCCCGCAATGACATTTTAGGGGTTTTGGACACTTCTTTTAGGATCTTGCGGTCTGCTCTCGGGGTGAACTTGCTTGGACGTCCAGACCTGGGCATGTTGGCAATTGTTTTGAATTTCCTCCACTTGTAGACTTTTACGGCCAGTGGAATGGCGGATTATATATTCTTTTGAGATCTTTTGAAATCCCTTACCAAACTCATAAGCGCCAACAATCTTCTTTCTGAAGGCCTAAGACAGCTCCTTTGATCTCACCATGCTGTTTCTAAATTTTTCCACATGACTGTATATATACACATGTGTAACCCCCACACCACACATACATGTATACACTCATATATAAGCACAGACACATATATACATATAATATATACATATATACGTATATATATACATATATATACATATATATATATATATATATATATATATATATATATATATATATATATATATATATATATATATATACGTATACACATATATATACATATATATATACGTATACACATATATATACATATATTAGGGCTGTCAAAATTATCGCGTTAATTAATTTTTTAAATTAATCACATTAAAATATTTTACGCAATTAACGCATGCACTAAATGACCCGCTCACGCATTGCCTCAAACAGATTACAATGACGCCGTTTATGGACATCAAGAGTGAAGAGAATGCCACCGGCCGCTTGGGGGCAGCGCTGTTCCACACTAATGTTATTCCTTCTAAACATGGGAGAATTAGTAGTTGTGAGACGTTTATGCTGTTACATTGTGCTGTTTGTGCTCCACACATATTTCTGTAAGTATTCTTTCTTTTAGTGGAAATTATGTGTCTCTTGTTGTATTTTGGCTAAGATATTTACAGAGATATATATGTTATAAAGGCGAGTGGACACAGGCGTTCTTTGGACCCCGCCGTTTATTGGCATAAGCTTCGGCAACTCCTTCACAACAAACATAAGTAGCATTTAGTGAAAGCACAACAAAAATAATATTCCTATCTCTCAAAAAAAAAAAAAAAAAGTTCACAAAAAGAAAAGCACTTCAGTCTATAATAATGAGGCCCGATTTTCACACAGTTAAACAACAATGCAAAGTGAACTAGCATTCCCAATCAAAATAGCTATGCAAAATACACATAAAACTTACCCAGACTTTTGTCACGCTATTCTTATTATTGTTATTCCTCTTATTATTATATTAACTCACTTCTGATTGAAAATTTTACAAATTTTATTAAAACGAAAACATGAAGAGGGGTTTAATATAAAATTACTATAACTTGTAACTATAACATTTATCTTTTAAGAACTACAAGTCTTCCTATCCGTGGATCACTTTAACAGAAAGAATGTTAATAATGCCATTTGTGGATTTATTGTTATAATAAACAAATACAGTACTTATGTACAGTATGTTGTATGTATATATCTGTCTTGTGGTTTATCTTTCCATTCCAACAATAATTTACAGAAAAATATGGCATATTTTAGAGATGGTTTGAATTGCGATTAATTATGATTAATTCCGATTAATTAATTTTTAAGCTGTGATTAACTCGATTAAAAATTTTAATCGTTTGAGCGCCCTAATCTATATAGGTATATACTGTATATATGCATACCTACAGTAAATATATTTTTCTTGAACATTCTTTTGTTTTTCAGCCACAGAAGTTAAATTTAGCATACATCTTCAGCAATGGGATCAAATTCATAAGCTGTGTGACCATAATCGATGAAGGGACAGTACACCCTGAATCAAAAAGAAAAAAACAAAAAGGACCTATACATACGAAACAAAAGCCGCCCACATAAACACACCTCCAAGATGACCACTGCTTTACTGAAGAGGCTGAGGGTAAAGGTAATGGACTGGCCAAACATGTCTCCAGACCTGAACCCAATAGAACATCTTTGGGGGATCCTCAAGCGGAAGGTGGAGGTGCGTCTAAAATAGTCTAAAATATCCGGCAGCTCCGCAACGTCATCATGGAGGAGTGGAACAGCATACCAATGGCAACCTGTGAAGCTCTGGTCAACTCCATGCCCAGGATTTTCTGTGCTGATTCTGGGTATATCGGTTGTTCTAGTGCAGGGGATGGGAACCGTTTTGGCTGAGAGAGCCATGAACACCATATATTTTTAAATGTAATTCCGTGAGAGACATACAATATGTTTAAAACTAACAATACAAGTAATGTGTGCATTTTATGTAACTTCAACACTTTTTAAGTACAAAAGTCTCTGAATTATTTTAAATTACATTGTTATGCTGTTGCTAATCAATGATGAGTATTTCTTACCATTAATGCGACTTCTGGTGCAGCATGGTTTTGCTGATGGCTTTGTAGTCTGGTTAAAACTTGGTGAGGTTAAGCTTCATGCAGGCGTTGAGACCATCCGTTAAACGTGATCGTAGGTTGGTCTTAATGTTCTTTAGATGTGAAAAAGACTGCTAACATGCATATCTACATCCAAACATTGTCAGTACAGCAATACTCACACGCTGCTGTGTGTGGTATGTGGCGGGAAGCGCGTTCCAAGTTTTGACAATCAGCTGGTCTGCGGGTTGAAGTTTTTTCATTTCTCCCCAATTGTGTTGGCTCGCCCACTCTGCTTGCTGTCATGCAAGACTTTCCAAATCTTCATTCAGTGACTTGAACTTATTCACCCACATGTCTGAGGCCTTCAGGTCAGCAGTTTGTAGCTCAAAATCTTTGACGGAGACACCGGGGATGCAACTCAGGTCCGCGCAGTCCACTGCAATCGTGCGGATGGATGATGAAATTAAAAATACTGTGCTCGCGAAATTCTCCAAAGCGCGCGTTTGAATGACTGCAGGAGATTAAATGTGAAGCCTGCTAGCTGCTGAAGATCAAGATGTTGAGCGGGGTCACTTGCTGTGCATGAATCTTTAAACTTACTCAGTTTTACAAAGTAAACGGCAATGAAGAGTTGTAGCTTGTTTTCAAATGCAAACACTGCTTGTTGCAGGGATAAGATTAGATTTCCAACGCCTTGCATTTTCACATTGAGCTGGTTTAGATGTTCAGTCATGTCCATGAGAAAGCTGACACTGAGTGGCTTCTGAAGTTCTACTAACTCGGGATGCTCGACATTTTTCATTTCAAGGAAAGTCAGGATTTCGCTCTGACAAGCCGCAAAACGGCTGAGCACCTTCCCCCCTTGACAACCAACGCACGTTGCCGTGCAGAAGCAGAAGAGGATAATTATTCCTAACTTCATCCAGCAGTGTTTTAAACTGACGATCATTTAAAGCTCGAGCAACAATAAAGTTGATCACCCGAACGGCCAGTGACATCACCTCACCAAGCTCCATGAAGAAGCGCCACGAATCCTGTTTTTTCCCACCATGCACGGAGCACCATCAGTGCACACCAAAACAAATTCATCCATCGGTAGATTTTTTTTCTTTAGCGAACTCAGTGAGTGACTTGAGTAAATCCTCCTCTCTTGTTGTCCCTTTCATAGTCAAAACTGTAAGACTTTCCTAATGTAGTGTGTCACCGACAACATACCTTGCAATCACGATGAACTGGGATAAATTGCTTACGTCTGTTGACTCATCCAAAGCGAGAGAAAAAAACGGTGCCGCATTTATGTTCTTCACTTGCGTTGCCTCAATTTCATTTGACATCATGGTGGTACGATCGTGAACAGTTCTTGCCGACAGAGGTGTGTCTTTTATCCGTTTAATTAGCTTGTCTTTATCCGAAACGTTGTCAAAAAGGTCATTGGCAACATCAAGCGTGAATGCTTTGGCATATTCCCCATCCGCGATTGGCTTTCCGTTTCTCACAATTGCTAAAGCGCCAGCAAAGCTAACCAATTCCAGTCACCTTCTTGGGTCCAAACACGGAGTATCTGCTGACTGGCTTGCACTCTTGATAGTAGCTCTTGATATGCTTTCTTCCTGCTGCCTCCCGCAGGATATTTTGATGCAAATGTAGTATGGCGGGTAGGGTTGATCCGATCATGTTTTTTTTGCTCCCGATCCGATCGTTTTAGTTTGAGTATCTGCTAATCCCGATATTTCCTGATCCGATTGCTTTTTTTTGCTCCCGATTCAATTCAAATCATTCCCGATAATTTTTCCCGATCATATACATTTTGGCAATGCATTAAGAAAAAAATGATTAAAACTCGAACGAATATATACATTCAACATTCAGTACATAAGTACTGTATTTGTTTATTATGACAATAAATCCTCAAGATGGCATTTACATTATTAACATTCTTTTTCTGTGAGAGGGATCCACAGATAGAAAGACTTGTGACTTTGTATATTGTGACTAAATATTGCCATCTAGTGTATTTGTTGAGCTTTCAGTAAATGATACTGTAGCCATCCCCAAATGCATTATGGGAAGTGGAACCATGACTGTGCGTAGTGCTACCAATTGATATACAGTGCCTTGCAAAAGTATTCGGCCCCCTTGAACCTTGCAACCTTTCGCCACATTTCAGGCTTCAAACATAAAAATATAAAATTTTAATTTTTTGTCAAGAATCAACAACAAGTGGGACACAATTGTGAAGTGGAACAAAATTTATTGGATAATTTAAACTTTTTTAACAAATAAAAAACTGAAAAGTGGGGCGTGCAATATTATTCGGCCCCCTTGCATTAATACTTTGTAGCGCCACCTTTTGCTCCAATTACAGCTGCAAGTCGCTTGGGGTATGTTTCTATCAGTTTTGCACATCGAGAGACTGACATTCTTGCCCATTCTTCCTTGCAAAACAGCTCGAGCTCAAGAGGTTGGATGGAGAGTGTTTGTGAACAGCAGTCTTCAGCTCTTTCCACAGATTCTCCATTGGATTCAGGTCTGGACTTTGACTTGGCCATTCTAACACCTGGATACGTTTATTTTTGAACCATTCCATTGTAGATTTGGCTTTATGTTTTGGATCATTGTCCTGTTGGAGGATAAATCTCCGTCCCAGTCTCAGGTCTTGTGCAGATACCAACAGGTTTTCTTCCAGAATGTTCCTGTATTTGGCTGCATCCATCTTCCCGTCAATTTTAACCATCTTCCCTGTCCCTGCTGAAGAAAAGCAGGCCCAAACCATGATGCTGCCACCACCAGGTTTGACAGTGGGGATGGTGTGTTCAGGGTGATGAGCTGTGTTGCTTTTACGCCAAACATATCGTTTTGCATTGTGGCCAAAAAGTTCAATTTTGGTTTCATCTGACCAGAGCACCTTCTTCCACATGTTTGGTGTGTCTCCCAGGTGGCTTGTGGCAAACTTTAAACGAGACTTTTTGTGGATATCTTTGAGAAATGGCTTTCTTCTTGCCACTCTTCCATAAAGGCCAGATTTGTGCAGTGTACGACTGATTGTTGTTCTATGGACAGACTCTCCCACCTCAGCTGTAGATCTCTGCAGTTCATCCAGAGTGATCATGGGCCTCTTGGCTGCATCTCTGATCAGTTTTCTCCTTGTTTGAGAAGAAAGTTTGGAAGGACGGCCGGGTCTTGGTAGATTTGCAGTGGTCTGATGCTCCTTCCATTTCAATATGATGGCTTGCACAGTGCTCCTTGAGATGTTTAAAGCTCGGGAAATCTTTTTGTATCCAAATCCGGCTTTAAACTTCTCCACAACGGTATCTCGGACCTGCCTGGTGTGTTCCTTGGCTTTCATAATGCTCTCTGCACTTTAAACAGAACCCTGAGACTATCACAGAGCAGGTGCATTTATACGGAGACTTGATTACACACAGGTAGATTCTATTTATCATCATCGGTCATTTAGGACAACATTGGATCATTCAGAGATCCTCACTGAACTTCTGGAGTGAGTTTGCTGCACTGAAAGTAAAGGGGCCGAATAATATTGCACGCCCCACTTTTCAGTTTTTTATTTGTTAAAAAAGTTTAAATTATCCAATAAATGTTGTTCCACTTCATGATTGTGTCCCACTTGTTGTTGATTCTTGACAAAAAAATAACATTTCATATCTTTATGTTTGAAGCCTGAAATGTGGCGAAAGGTTGCAAGATTCAAGGGGGCCGAATACTTTTGCAAGGCACTGTAGCTTCTCTGCGTTGAGAAATAACATAAGGTGTTAAGAAAAAGGTCAATTGCTACCTTGCTTCCCCACATTGCTTCTCATGATATTTCTAATCGTAGGGAGAGGGATTGTAAGGCTTTAGCCAATTTAAAAAAAGGCTCCAAAGGCTGCCAAAAATTCACTCTACTCATTATATGCTGCCTTTTATCTCTCTTTATAGGTAAAACAGCGCCATTACAGATTGAGCACGACAATGCGTGAGTGGGTCGTGCAACGCATGCATTAATTGGGTTAAATATTTTAACGTGATACATTAAAAAAAAAAAAAAATTACCACCGTTATCGGGATAAATTTGATTACCCTACCTTAAGCCTGAACTAAAGACTCTGGATGAGTGTTACATATTATGTCTGTAACGTTAAATACAATTAGAAAACGATTTAAAATATATATATATATATATTAAAAAAAGGCATGGCCGATATTTTTTTGCCGATTGCGATACTTTGAAAATGATGTGATCGGACCCGATCGATCGGGATGCCGATTGGGACATCTCTAATGGCGGGTGTTGAAGTGCCACTTTATATTTGACCTTTTCATAGATGCATATTAGACACACTGCAGAACCTGCTCTCTCCACAAAGGCAAATTCCTCTGTCAATTCCTGCTGAAAAGTACGATGCTACTCTTCTTTTTTTCTTTTAGCCATCTTCTCAAAAAGGTTTCTAAAATTAGCTGACAACGTGATTAAAAATCTCATGCACATGCGCACATTGGCCGCTATTTTCGACAGCAAAATACGGCAACCTCACTTGAACGGAGTCTCTGCCTCATCTGCGTTGCCTATGCGATTGATGGATAGATAAATAGATGGACACAACGACATGTATGTCTGCGACTTTCCCAATAAAATTAATGCTAACCGGCTTCCTAGTCGCTGGTGACCATCGCTGATCCGCGCATGTGCAAAGGATTCTAACGAAACATTTTTTTAACGATTTGTCTGCGAACCAGATGCAGTCAAAAGAGCCACATCGCGCTCGCGAGCCATAGGTTTCCGACCCCTGTTCTAGTGGTTGATAGTATGACATATCACTGAGTTGTCATTCCGCCTCATAAACATAATCTACTCTTTCCATAATTACCACCGCTTTACCCTTGTCTGCTGGTTTGATTATTATTGTTTTGTTAGTTTGTAATTCACGTAGTGTCTCAATTTGTGTTTTTTCTAAATTGGGTTTTTCGGAACTCCATTTTAAATTATCGATTTCTGACCTGTCTTTTTTAATCAATGTTTCTAACTCAGGGATTATTTTATTGCCACTCAGTAACCAGTCGGATTTGGATAGAAAATGCTGTTTTTGTTTTCCCGCTTTAAACCAAAATAATTACATAGTTGTAGACAACGGTGATATCGTCCAAACTTGCGTGTTAACTTCCGGCACTATTTGTGATCACATTGACGTTCAATTGGGAAACAAATGTTAATCCTCTTTTGGATAGGCAAGAGGAGAGGTGGCAAACCCAGGCAGCAATGGACAGATGACCACGCGAAGGCCCTGTCCGACATGTCACAGTGTGCGAGAGGCTCTGCCTGGGTTGTCAGTATCTGAAAGACAAGTGTTGGTACGCATTGGATAAAAACTATCGTGTCAGGGGCGTTCGAGATTCGGGAACCCGCGCAGTGGTGGTCGTTGTTTTGTCGCCACAGGCCTGCCTAAGGTGGAGAGAGCCAACAGGAATGGCAGCCACGAAGGACATTGGAATCTCCCAGGATACGAACAACTTCTAGCGCCCTCCTCTTATTGTTTGCCTGTGATTTTTATGGTTTTAGCCTTTCTAGCTTTTTAGCCTTTTAGCTTTCATAATTGTAATAAACATTGTAACCTGCGAAGAGCCTCTTGGGTCTCCTTGGTTTCACGGTGTCGTTCTCCACCTGGTTTCACCAATTTCCCCCCTGACATCTTTTCAATAGACTGATGTGGGGTGGAGTAAGCTTTATTGTGAAGGAAAGGCTGAAGATTTTAGGATCCACCCAGGTTCTTTCTTCTTCACAATGGTTGTTTTCAGCCACCTCCGTGTCTTTTAATCCAAAAAAAATCGTTCCCAGTGGGGCCAAATCTGTCTGCCCGTGTGTAGGTTCTAATGGACAGTGTTCATTCTTGTTTTGAACTCTTCTTCATTCAGTTTGGGGATGGTGGTGGTCAGTTTTTTGACAAAAAAATTGATGTTTTATTTTGTTTGTCACCTTCTGTGGAAAATTCTTCGAATAGTTAAGTTGTGGAATGCGGATCTCAGGATTTGGAAAGGTGGATTTTGCTATCTTCTACTGGTGTCAACAATAATCGACGCGGTGATGCATCCCGATGCGGGGCATGGACGATTTGATTCGGTGCATTTTAAAATATATAAGACTAATAGCCTAGATCTTGAGCCCTAACCCGAACCCGACCCGAATTTTGGGCCCAAAATGTCAATGATTTACGTTCGGGTCGGGTCTGGCCGGACTTCTCGCTCGCTTTAAAAAAAAAAAAGTATATATATTTGTGCACTAAAACGATGTATGGATGTTATACTAAGGAATATTTGTTATAAAAATAAATAAATTGGATAAAATCGAGAGAAGGCGCTTTGGTAATCCCAAACATGAGCCGCAGCAGAGCCAGTGCATTGTTTGCGCACATGAACGCCGTGGCCCCGCCCTCCTTTTAATCTTCCCCTCGCGCTTTGGCCTCTCCGCGAGTCTGCAACTGCATCATCGCATTTCCTTTTCGAATTTCGATATAGAGCAGCAAGAGGTGAAAAGCAAACTAAAGACAGGGGGATTGAAAAGGCAAGAATCCACGAGTGGTGTGTGGAAAGGATTTAAATCGATAGTGGAAGATGCTACAGAAAACCATGTCGGCCTTGCTGAATGCAACAAATGTGGCGCTTTGCTCTCATACGAGAGCAGAAAGACTGGCACCTTGGCGCTGAGCAGGCATTTTAAAAACTGTACTGGCCTAAAAGATGATATTAGTCAAACATCGTTGTTATCATTTGTTTCGAAGGCTGCACCTCTTCGTGCTAAGCAGGACATCGTGGTGTTCCTTTAAATGTTATTATTTATTTTGTTTCAGTGCTCCTTAAGGCAGGTTGTTCTTTTGTGTGTTCTAATGCGAGTCGTTAAAATAAAGAATGTTGTTTAAAAGTATTTTAGTTTATTTTTGTATATGCTGCTGTTCCTCTCATTGTCATAGAGGCGCGTAGTGAGAAAAATATCCTACACAGAAATATATTTAACAAACCTTACCAGCGTTATTTCGTTGTGTAAATGCATTTATAATGATCGGAAAAATAGGTAGACTATTTAAACATTAAGAAAACTTGCATTTTTTTCTGCCAACTCGAACAAATTAAAATAAATGTCTGTTGCATTTTGTCGAGGAAATGACGCATGAACTATCCACCTAATAGAACAGACACAAGTCTACCTGGATTCTATTGTCAACCACTCTTGAAAGGTTTGACATGTTGGAATCCCCAATTATGAAAAACGGTCTTTCTACTGTTCTGAACCAATTAACATCCTTGTCACCATTGTGATCATGTAGGTTGAATTTATCCGTGGGAGGTTCGGTGTCATGGGTATTTCGTTTGGTTGCGAAGGTCACTACTAGTAAACCTCGTTTCATGTCCATGTTAACCGATCTACTTGGGGTAAGTTCCCGACCTCTGGATGCAGTGATGCCTGTAGAAGTACTAGGTTCTTCATTCTCCGGTTCCATCATCAGTTTTATCATGGATCCACTAAGTACAGAAAAGTCATCATCAGCAAACTGTAGTTGGTTTCCAATTTCATCGGGATTTCTTGTTCGTCCTGTTGAACAATAGGTCTTTGTTCATATTGTGGAGGGGATGATGCTTCTCCCATTGGGTCAGGGTTGGTGTCTTGTGTCTCATATTGGTTCATTTGGCCCGCCAGGAGGGGTTGCTTGTGGGAGTCTGTTTGTGTGTTTTTGTTTTGTTTTTTCTTCCTCTCCTGTTTGCAGGGTCTTGATTTCGAAGATTGCCTTCTTGAGGGTTCCAGGTTTCAATCTACTAAGGTCTTTCTTTGCCCATTTTATCACTTTATCAAGTGATGTTTGCCAATTTGGCATTTTGCATTTCCTGATTTCTGCCTGCAATGTTTTCAAGCTTTCTCTGTATTTTTCATTGAGAGTTTGCATAGTAGTATGGGACCAGTTTACTGCATTGTATTTGTTCATCAATTCGGCTTTAGTGTTGGGTTTTGCTGGCTTTATACTTTAACCAGGGAGTCTTCCACCGCTTGCAGGCATGAGAGGCCACACAGGGAAATAATAATAAGCGGGCATGAAAAACAATATGGAACCAGAAAAAGGAGGGTACAAGAGAAAGAACAGGAGGGAAGTACTTCGCACCACCCTCACTCCACTTTACATTCGGTTTTATAACAGCATAGTCGCAAAGACAGTGCCTCAACTTGTTAGAGTCATTATCTTCAGAGAACAAAACCTCAATTTCTAAAAAACAGTGGTTATCTTTAGAATTGAAGGATGAATAGGCAGGCAGGCCCAAAACCTCAAAAGGGGAAGCGAGTGTTTACAGCAAGCGGGACCGGCCTCACCTAGTGCGCTTCTACCTGAGTCGGCCAAAAAGGGTCCTCCCACAACTCTTCCTCCACCTCCTGCAGCGGCGACGTGGATCTCACTGTTCAGGGAGATAATACATCGCTAGCTCACGAGTGTGTGGACTCCCTACGCAAGGCCATCATGCGGAGCTGCCTCACGGTGTAGCCCTCGGCTCCGTCCGTCAGGGCCACGTAAAATTAGCTGGCTATGCCCGCGTCGTGGCTCATGGACTTGGCCACAAAACATCGCTCTGACTTGGACAGGTGCCCGCTGGCCTCAAAGAAAATCACACCACCACTTAGACGGACGACTGTACAGTCGTCGTTTACCTGGGTGGCAACTGAGCTTCATATGGCACCGGATGTGACCTTGCTGAGTAACCCTGCGTGAGTCCACGCCGCCTGGAGGGCAGTCGCCAATTTATAATGTGGTGATCAGTGAATGTTGTGAAGGATGGTGTCTGCCTCCGCTCCCGTACCGCAACAAGCACTTTCAGCCATGTATAGAAGCCAGCGATGGGTGGGTGGGCCCTGGAAAATCTTGGCCTCTGTGACTGCTTTGGGGGTCAAGTTCTCCAAAACCACAACCCTGTGACCTGTCAAAACGGCCAGGTACCCAGGCAGCAATTCGTGGTTGTTGGTGGATACGCTCCGGCCCTTCGCCACCGTCCCACGCAAATAGGCGCTACCC
Organism: Corythoichthys intestinalis; assembly: GCF_030265065.1. Classification (NCBI taxonomy): domain Eukaryota; kingdom Metazoa; phylum Chordata; class Actinopteri; order Syngnathiformes; family Syngnathidae; genus Corythoichthys; species Corythoichthys intestinalis. The sequence continues at coordinate 7,716,585 of NC_080405.1, read as the reverse complement.
GCGTTCCTAAACGCCGGTGTAGTTTTCTCACTAGATTAAGACAGAGAAATAGACAGACAAAATTTTCAAATGGCTTTGTGATAGCTTTCACAAATACTGCTCGTGTGTGCAAAAAGATACAGGATGGGAAGCCCCAAACCGGGCCATCCCTCGCTCCCTCTTACCGCTTTTGACCAGCAGTATCATCTGACAGTTTCCTGCCAGGCTCCTATACAAGTCCGACATCAAATGCTTCAGTTCGTAGCCCAGCTGATCAGCGTCCCTTGTTTTGAGGCCGGATCGTTGGAATAATCTTGCTTGTAGGTGTGAAAAATGCAGTAACATTCAGTAACATGTTCTTGATGGTTGTGGGTTTGTACTGACAATTTGCCAGGTGCTGCGGGTACTTCCGCAGCCTTTGAAAGTTTAATACAAATCTCATGTTCTTCATGAGGGCCGGTTGGGCATCAGCAGCCATGTAATTCAAAACTTTAGTAAGTAGCTACAGCTCTGCTTTGTCGCGTTGTTTACTGGAAGTGTTTCCTTGTGAGATTTTCTTGTGCGCTGAGTATGTGCAAGCAGTACACGATTGCGCACCGCGAAGTCGGAACATCGATCATGAGATTTTGGAGGACTTCATGTTTCCCTCTGCTGAAAAGTTTTATGGAGATGAAGATTTCATTTTTCAGCACGACCTGGCGCCTGCTCACAGTGCCAAAACCACTGGTAAGTGGTTTACTGACCATGGAATTACTGTGCTCAATTGGCCTGCCAACTCTCCTGATCTGAACCCCATAGTGAATTCGTGGGATACAGTGGTACCTCGACATACGATCTTTTTGTTAAAGGGTATGACAACACCTGGGGAAATGCTAATATTCCATCATTTATCCATAAACGCATGCCTTTTGGATTAATATCATGCCACTTCGTGTAATTACACACATCGCAACACCAAGAAAATGATAGAAATTTGGATCGATTGTCAAGCTAAAAGGACCCGCCCCCGAGATGCCGGAAATCTAGCATATTGTGTGCGTGACGTCACTTTCGGGAAACAGCCGGCTCAGTGCTTAGTACTGAATGGCGGCGACGATGGCGGACAATTTTGTTCCGATTTGTGGGGACGAATCCGACATAACGAACATTCTTCTAATGGTGACGAGGAGAGTTATGAACCTTTCTTTGGTGTTTTGGGTTATCAATTTGAGCCCAAACGAAAGCCAATGTGGCCTAATGAAAGGATCATTGAGGGGAGTAATCACACTGATGAAACACCGGCGGCAATAGAATCACCGAATGGTTTGTTTTGCATTTCTTTTTGTGAAGCTGAAACACCGTGACCGCAAAATAAAGTAATGTATAGAATAATTATCATTTAATATGCTATCTTCGGTTTCGCTCTGCCAACCGACACAGATATGAATGGGATTAGAGCAGGGGTCCCCAACCTTTTTTGCACCACGGACCGGTGTGATTTGGGTCTTTTTTTCACGGACCGGTGTCCCTCTTTTATATTCAGTTGGACTCTCAATGTTATCCAATGGTGCTAAAAACTATTTACATCACAAACATACATGTGCAACACGGAAATGGCGTAAATTAACGCTTAACGACACGGCGAAGTCGTTAAGTGAGAGGGCTACGTGCAGTTGTTGTGTGCGCCAAACATGGCAAACGTAAGTTAATATTCCTTTCTTTAAAGAAAGTTTGTAGTGTGCACTTAGGAATCGCTGCATTCGCGGTCCTTTTTAACGTTACGCGCATGCCAACTTTGTCAGAACACAGGCGGCAATGTGCGGCAGAAAAATACAGCAAATATAAAATAGCATTTGTTTTTAGCCCCGTCGTGTTAAGTGCAGGGAAAAAATACAATTCACCCGCTGAATCAGTGGGAGGGCTGAGTTTGTTTCGTTGAGACGAGATGGTCCCGAGATGGGAGAGTGAGAGAAGCTGGCATCACAAATACACGATGTTGGAAATTGTAGCACAGTTTTCAGCGCGCTCCTAGCGATGTCGGGATATTCTGAAATGACTTTAATCCAGAACTTCGGTAGAGTTGTTGTCTCAAATGTACGTTTAAGTCGCCGTGATTTGCGATCTCTACAAGCTGATATTCCTGTTCCACAGACATGCTCGAATCACTCGATTTATTCACATACGGGTCACAAAGTCACTCCTTCGCAGTTCGTGGGTCTTTAGTGATTGGGAAGTAGCATAAATTTTGTTTTCTTTAAGGTTGTAGGCACATCTTCTGGCTCGTCAGGTTCCCGTTTCCCTGTAAAATTGCAAAATTAGCCCTCTTAGCACTGACGAACTTTACTCATTGTCTGCATAGTCCAGCTCTTTTTCTCGCGTTCGGGAACTCATGGGTTCTACATTGCGACAAATGGCTATTTGTAAACCACATAGCATGACAGGTTTGAACCATTTTAGCGCTTTTTTGATAAAACACGAACGCAACTTGTCGATAAACAACGATGGCCCCTGCCTCGACCTTTTGTTTCCTTGTTATGACGTCTCCGCCCCATTCGGCTGTTTCCGGAACACTTTCGGAAATGTTCGTCATTTTCGATCTATTTTCGATAATTGCTCATTAATGTGATTGATTTTTTTGTTAACTGTATCAATATTTGTTATCTTGACACATAACGGTTCTATTGATGTCTCACACCCCCTTTGCGTTTTCATACCCTTTAATTTGCCGGTTAGCCACGCCTACCGTTATAGGGCTCGAGCGTCCCCAACAGGTGGATGACGTCAGCGGGAGACTGGGCTCATCGGTTTTACAATTCAGCCCATTGAGGGGGAATTATTCAGAACGAGGAAAACGAGACGAAGAGAGCCGCAAAATGTCATTGTTTCTGTCTCTTGAATATTTTTACAGGATATTCTTTTTATCCAAGTATTTTCCCCAGTTGCTAAATAAATGGCATGGTCATAACAAATAACAGTCTTGTGCTTAATGGAATATGAAATAATAAAAATGCACTTACTCAGGACGACATGGCAAAATTACTCCATAATGGTCAAAACTGTCCACCTTTACTGTCGCACCTCCCGAACTATATTTTATGATACCTAAATCGGACATATGTCATTTCCCTTCCCCGGCTTCGGAGAATGTAAACAAACCAAGAGGCGTGACAGCTAGCCGACATGCTAACCCGAACCGTCTTCGAAGCGGAAAATCACACATAACTAGCCCGGATTATTTGACATGACGACTGGGTTGTCGATTGTCTTTGCGGATCGGCAAACCGCCCGGTGGAGAGCAATTTACAGTTCGTTCCCCGGAGGAGGACGGCTGCAGCTGTTGTGTAGCTAACGTGCAGCTAATGTGCACGAGAAGAGCTTTTTACATGCCTATTAATGATCAAACGTAAGTAGTCCTTTATTTAAAGAAAGTTTGTAGTGTTTACTTTGTAATCGCAGTATTAATATTTGACATGATACAAAACAAGATGTTGACTCACTTCCTCGTAAGTCCAATGGTCCCACAGTAGTAGGGCTTGGCCAATATCCACGGTGAATGGGAACCTTTTGAAACTCCAAAAAGACGCACACGCCTCTCCCTCATAAAGCAAGATTTTTTTGCAGCCGTTTGGCTGGAATGATGCGAAAAATAAATGTATTAATCCACAAAATCAGCTGAATCCTTAGTCCTCATACACAACAGTAGGCTGTATAGTGAAGAGGAGTCCTTCTACCGTACACGTCACAGCGCCCTCCTCCTCAATGCAAGACCGAAGCCGGAAGTCACTCATTTTCATGGCGCGGGATTAAAAAAACTACATAAATATAGCGATCGCTTCCACACACATCCAAGTGGTCCATATCATTCAGGAGCATAAAATACTGCGTGTATTATGAAATAAACATGCTTTTTCGTGTCACATGCACTTTAAGCTTAGTATGAGCTTTTCTATCGACACGTTTTTCTTACGCAACTGACAATGACATTCTCCAGTTTCAACAATCTATCCTTTACCACCGTATGCCCCGTCGTTCTCATATATTATATCCTCTGGTTGTCTTACATCTCTGACCGGTGATGGGGGCAGTTTACATTGCTATTTTTGTGTAGCGGTCGCAAATGCTACTCGGTGACCGCCAATGAACACTTTAAATTTTTTCATTCATAACAAATCTTAATTCTATAATTTATTTACACTTCCTTCTTTTTTACAACATTAAAACCAAGAGTGGTAGTAAGATACCATTTTAAAATTTTTCAGGTCATTCATTGTCAGACAGAAGCAGCAAAGCAAATTGCTACGTGTAAGTAAAAAATATCGAAATGGCTTAACTCTTCGTCCTCTAAAGGACCATGGCCCCCAACAAAATGTTCACTGCATATGAAATGTGAATGGCTTCACCTTGCTGGTGTTAAACTGGTCTTTTGGACGTCCGCGCAAGTTGATCCATTCTTCCCATTTTTTTCCACGTGTTTTTGGTTTCGGGAAACGTATGAAGAAAACATCCTTTATATGTCGCAATATCTTGAGTCGTTTCTACAAGTTCCATATCAGCAGTGATTGATCGGCATGTTCTTTTTTGAAAGATTACCGGAGAAAATAAGCAGAAACAACATGGTTTGTATGCAAGGGCGTGTAGAAAATGTCCCACTTCCGCGTTACGATGGCGTCACGGCCTAAAAATAGCATTCGTGCGGTACGCTATTGCAGGGGTTCCCAACCTATTCCACTAAGGCACACTGTGGGTGCAGGATTTCATTCTTACCAAACAAGATGACAACACTTTTTCCCCAATCTGGTGTTTTACAAGTGCAATCAGTTGATTGCAGTCAGGTGTGGCTTGTTTTAGCAGAAGCCTCATTGGTTCAACTGTCTCTGCTGGATCGGCTGGAACAAAAACCAGGACCCACAGTGTGCCTTGAGGACTGGGTTGAAAACCCCTGCGCTATTGTGTGTAACAAATTTAAATATATGAAAGTTCAATTTTTATCATTACATTATGGACAATAATGAACATTACCACAATGTGCTAATTTTTGGAGAAGGACTAGTATTTCTAGAAAAAGTGAAGTATAATCTTATATGTAAAAATGTAACGACTCTAGAGGACTAAGAGTAGCCTTCGTTATTCAGAAATCTACTCAAGTAAAAGTATGGTAAAACTACTCTTAGAAATACATTTTCCTCCAAAAATTGTTCAAGTAAATGTCACGGAAAAACGACTGGACAATCACTTTAATAAAGCCTGCAACAACAGGCATGAGAGGCCACACTGGGAAATAATAGTAAGCGGGCATGAATAACAATATGGTACCAGAAAAAGAAGGAGGGCACAAGAGAAAGACAGAGCAGGAGGGAAGAACTTCCCCCCACCCTCACTGGAATTTACATGCAGTTTTGTAACAGCATGGTCGCAAAGACAGTGCCTCAACTTGTTAGAGTCATTATCTTTACAGAACTAAACCTCTTTTTCTAAAATACAGTGGGTATCTTTGGAATTGAAGGATGAATAGGTTGCCCACTGAAGACGTGAGCGCGAATGCAAATGGACATAAAAAGCATTCAATTGAAACTCTGGATGAGAAAGAGAAAAAAGTTAAACTGGGGAAGAAAGTGACACTTCTTTCTGGGACTTCAGTCATCGTTGGGACCATCATTGGAGCTGGGATCTTCATATCTCCAAAAGGAATCCTGAAAAACTCAGGCAGTGTTGGAATGTCTCTCATTGTGTGGATTTCTTGTGGTGTGCTTTCACTCTTTGGTGAGTTTGAAAACACTCTCTTCCATATTTCATCGTAGTAGCATCATTAACTCAATGACAGCCAAGACAACTCGAAAGGCCATTTTAAAGTACTTTGACTGGCCTCTTGAGACTCACAGAGTGTTTCATCTTTGGATTTTATTCACACTCCCTTCTTTCATCAGGAAAATAATGATGCAACCCTTTCCCGTTCATTATTAATCAGCAGTACAATATAGGGAAGTTTTACGAAATTTAGGCACGTCACTGGAGTAAAAAAATTTTTGTGAATCATCAGAGCAGTGACTTTTACACTAATTTAAAAAAAATGTTTTTGGTGATATCGTAAGCATTTTAACCTTTTAATGCAGAACATGCAGTGTTGGCCAAAACTATTGGCACCCTTGCAATTCTGTCAGATAATGCTTAATTTCTCCCAGAAAATGATTGCAATTACAAATGCTTTGGTTGTAATATCTTGATTTATTTAGCTTGCAATGAAAAAACAGAATGAAAAACAAAAAAAAAATTATTATCATTTTACACAAAATTTAAAAATTGGGCCGGACAAAAGTACTGGCACCCTCAGCCAAATACCTGGCAGCACAACCTTTAGACAAAGTAACTGAACAACCGCTTCCGGTATCCATCAATGAGTTTCTTACAATGCTCTGCTGGAATTGTAGAACATTCTTCTTTGGCCAACTGCTCCAGGTGTCTGAGATTTGAAGGGTGCCTTCTCCAAACTGCCATTTTCAGATCTCTCCACAGTTGCTTTATGGGATTCAGGTCTGGACTCATTGCTGGCCACTTTAGAAGTTTCCAGTGCTTTCTCTCAAACCATTTTCTTGTGGTTTTTAAAGTGTGTTTTGGACAGTGTTGTCACAGATTACTTGAAAAAGTAATTTAATTACTGATTACACCTCAAAAAGTAATCTAGTTACTTTACTGATTACTTCATTATCAAAGTAACTAAGTTACTTTAAAAGTAATCTATCAGTTACTTTTTACCCATTTTTCTCCCTTTGCCGCCTCAACAAAAGAATGGCAACAGAAAAATGTCATCACATGTAACTGACTTTCCGATGATTGAATTTAAAGGGGAATATCAGAATTTCTGACAAACTGCGTGGAATTTGTTGAAATCAACCCCACCGACCAATTAAACCCCGATAACTCTAAGATTAAGCCTAATGTCAAAACTTCTGAATTTCGGGTTATGGTTAACAGCATATAAGTGCCAATGTAAAACAATGCAAACTGACTGCACAAAATTGCAAAGGTGGTGGCGGGCGCGGATGCGCGTGCACAACCCGGAAGTACTCCTCTCAACACACATGCGGTCAATTTGGCCACAAAATGTGGCGGCAAGTAACTAAACACTCAATCGGACTTACAACACATCCCACAGATGCTAAACGAACACATCACCTCACGGCATTAATGTGCAACACGCTTATGATGTAAACAAAGCTTGCCAACTTGGAGCGATGACTGCCCGTCGTTGCTACGGCAAAGCTACAAAACGGCAGCGCATGTAGGGGGTCCAACCTTTTGCTGATACCCTCCAAAAGGAAGGAAAAATACTCACCTTCATTCATGGATATTCACAGATCAACATTCTCTTGCAACGTCTCAACACATGGCGCAAATGTCCACCCGCCTCAGTCCCACAACACGTGACGCGAGACCAAAACAGGAAATAGCTAAGAAATATAGCATGGATAGAAATAGCTAAGAGGTTGTCATGGAAACACGTACCTGGAACCTTTTATTTTAGCATTTTCCATTCAAAATGCTCTTCGTACATGACTACAATATTCTTCATTCTACATACGTTATGAGGCAATGAAAAATTAGTAATGCAGAGACACTAAGGGAAATAATTTTAATCAGATTACTGGTGTGGAAAAATGAACGCGTTAGATTACTCGTTACTGAAAAAAGTAATCAGATTACAGTAACGCGTTAGTACTAACGCGTTACTGACAACACTGGTTTTGGGTCATTGTCCTGCTGGAAGACCCATGACCTCTGAAGGAGACCCAGCTTTCTCACACAGGGCCCTACATTATGCTGTGAAATTTGTTGGTAGTCTTCAGACTTCATAATGCCATGCACACGGTCAAGCAGTCCAGTGCCACAGGAAGCGAAGCAATCCCAAAACATCAGTGAACCTCTGCAATGTTTGACTGTGGGGACCGTGCTGTTTGAAGGCCTCGTTTTTTTCCCCTGTAAACTCTATGTTAATGGCTTTTCCCAAAAAGCTCAACTTTTGTCTTCCAAATCGTTTTTGGCTTTCTCCGGTAAGTTTTGGCAAACTCCAGCCTGGCTTTTTTATGTCTCTGGGTCAGAAGTGGGGTCTTCTTGGATATCCTACCATAGAGTCCTTTTTTTATTCCGACGCTGACAAATAGTACGGGTTGACACTTTTATACCCTCGGACTGCAGGACAGCTTGAACTCGTTTGGATGTTAGTCGAAGTTCTTTATCCACCATACGCACAATCTTTCGTGAAAATCTTTCGTCAATTTTATCTTTTCCGTCCACATCTAGGAAGGTTAGCTACAGTCCCATGGGCTTTACACTTATTGATGACACTCTGCACGGTAGACACAGGAACATTCAAGTCTCTTGGTCTTCTTTCTTTTCTCCATGCTCAATGTGGTACACAAAAGGACACAGGACAGAGGTCGAGTCAACTTTAATCCATTTTAACTGGCTGCAAGTGTGATTTGGTTACTGCCATCACCTGTTATGTGCCACAGGTAAGTAATTGGTAATGTTAATTAAACAAATTAGAGAAGCATCACATGATTTTTAAAGGGTGACAATACTTTTGTCAGGCCCATTTTTTGAGTTTTGTGTAAAATGATAATGAAGATTTTTTTCCCCCACATTCTCTTTTGTGTTTTTTTCATTACAAGCAAAATAAATGAAGCTATTACTACACAAGCATTTGTAATCATTTTCTGGGAGAAATTGAGCAATGGTGCCAATACTTTTGGCCAGAATGTAGGTGCATAATGCACAACATGGGTAAAAAATGACCCCTAATGTTATTTCATCCTAGATTAGTTTTTCATTCTGTCCCTTGAAATCCATTCATTTTATAATTGAATATGCCAAATACTCACTAAGTACAGTATCTTCCGCACTATAAGGTGCATCAGAGTACAGGTAGTCCCCGGGTTACAACGTCCCCGGATTATGACGTACCCGACTTACGCAATGTTACTTCAAAAAAAATTTTTTTTTTTTTGTCATTCCAAAAAAAATAAAAACATAGGTCACACTGCAAAGTTCAAAGGGGTTTTTGGCGCAGTTGTCCCTAGCTGAATTCATTACCCTAACTTAACTAGACACAGGAGTATTGTGGATATTGTGATAACTAGATAGTAACCTTTGCTATGTTTGGAAGTCATTTAATGTGAATCAACCATTAAAGTTGTTAAAATTGCTTCCGTTATTGCATTAGTTCCCTTCTGTCTACTTTCGACATATAAAAGTTTTAAAACTGTTTCATCATTTAAAGATAGAATAAAGTCAAGATTTTGCCGATTTAGGAGTATTTTAGATAAAAAGTTACTTAGGTTCGCTTGGAAGGTTCTCTACAACAGATCCTTCCTGAGAAGTCTACTGCTTTAAGATGGCGGCTGAATACTAACACCGGCAAGTCTATCATTTCGCATCTAGTTCTCTATACATGTGATATCTATCGTTACATCATGTGGGCGTAGTTTGAAGGCTATCAGCTACAATCAGGGCTTAATGGTGCCACCCAGAGCATCGCGTTTGCAACGGCGTCAGAACTCCCTTTCCTCCTCCCTACTCCCGCTCTGCTTTCTCCGTGAGTCTGCGTCTCTCACTTTTCTCGCGTCATTCAACCAACGTAGTAATGCATAGTTACGCACGCCTTTACATCCTCAGTAATGGTAACACCGTTGCAAAGATGAGAAAAGCAATGAATTAAGATTACTCACTACTGAAAAAAATAACGCCATAAGTAACGCTGTTATACTCTAATGTTTTTATTAACAACACTGCTTAAAAGTATGAGAGGGAAACACATGTAAAAAGTATTTGGAGGCAATGAAAAGGAACTAAACGACTCAATAAAAAACACAAATAGAAAGTACTTGTCGCGTTTAACATTAGAACTACCAAGGGTGGATCTTTTGATACAAATCACTTTTGTAACCAGAGAAGGGTCATCTGACCCTAATCTGCATATCTTGTGGGCACTGAGGTCCTCATTTCTCATTCCTCATTCCTATTCACTCGCGTAACCACAGGGTTGGATTGCTCCAATTAGCATCTTGAGTGTTTGCAGGGCAGGCCTGCCTTGGCTTTGTCGGAGAGTGGACCGCTCAGGCAGGCAAACGGGTGGACAACCTTTTTACATATTCCAAAAGCTGCAGTTTGCCTACACCTCCTTTTTATACAAGGTTCAGCGTAGCTACTGTATGCATTCAGTGCTGCCATGTCAATCATATTGTAGAACACGCGACTGACCATTTCCGTGTTCCTCCGTGTTTGACAAAGCCAAGGGGGCCCTGGATTTGCAAATATTCAAGATGCTAATTGCAGCTACCCAGAGTGAAACCCCCCTTCACACCTAGGCAGCGACTCCACATGAGTCTGTAGGGGGGTTGCCTGCTTGATTGTTTGTTTGAATGGTCTATTGTTTGACAAAGCCCAGTAGTCAGTTTGGTATCAGGGTCATTTGACGCCTTCCTGGTCTTTCTTTATAGCCAAAAAACCCGGGACTTCCAGTGGTAACTGATGTGCGCATGTGTTGGACGTCTCGCCTCGTTGAAGGAATTGCAGTACACCAATAGTGTTCATCTAGTGCAGACATGTCCAAAGTCCGGCCCTGGGGCCAAATCTCATGGGGGTCAAAATTCATCGGCCCCTAACCTCTGTCATAAAATCAATAATGTCTGGCCCGCACACAGACCTAATAAATTGGTCAGCAGTACTGCTATCAGCATATGAAATTGCCTCCACACTAAATGCTGCTCCTCATTTACCCACTAAACGGCAGCAGTACTCTAAGCAACATTACCCCGTGTGACCCTTTACTCCCAATCTTCTAAATTGGCGAGAATCAACAAAAAAAAGAAAGTTGACTGCGACGGCCGACGCTTCAAGGATAGGTGAAAATTGGAATATATCTTCACTAAAACACGCAACAATTATGTCTGCCTCATTTGCAAAGAGACAGTCGCTGTTTTTAAAGAGTTCAATGTGAGGCAATATTACCAAACAAGACACGCTGACATGTACGACAAAATTACAGGGGAGATACGTAGCGGGAAAATGAAGCAACTTGAAGTTAGTTTAATTTTACAGCAGCAGTATTTCGTAAGAGCCCGAGAGATGAAAGAGAGCGCCACAAAGGCTGGTTGCGAGATTTTTGAAATTATTGATTAAAAAAAATAATAAAGCAAATGTGTCACACAGAATGGCTAAAATTTGCTTAAATATATTGTTCTACATAAAGGACGTCAGTCAAGGTCGGCCCCCCACATTTTTACCACTCCAAATCTTGCCCCCATTGCAAAAAGTTTGGACACCCCTGATCTAGTGAAAATGACAAACTACGTCATCACCCCGAGTGTCCATGGCGCAAATAAAGCATGGCGCCCTCTGTAGGTCAAAACATGTACTAAATATTATAGATTTTTCAATCAATGGCAATGTTTCATGCGTCTCTAATAACATATTTTAGTAAAAGAAAACAATTGTGGCTTATAAGAGCCTACAAGTCTTTAAGTCTGAGGTTCCCTTTAAAGATCTGCTAAATTTTCTGTTGCATTGTGTAAGATAAGCTTGTTTTTTGGTGCCAAATATATTATGCCACTTTGCTCTCCCACAGCTATTATACGCGCACTCCCAAGCTATTATGAAGAATACAGTTTTAGCCCATAATCATGTGCTTATCGGTGATTGATCACATTCTGCTGATAAGTAGATACACACACATATGTTGATTCATCACACAACGTCTCAGTACTTTTCCACCAAGCTACAGTACTTTGAGTGCAAATGTGTGTTCAAAACAAAGATATCTTGCCTGCTCAGGAAATTCAATCAGGTAGTGTGACTGTTCAATCACTGACTAGAATACTGCCACGTTGGACAACAGTGTTGTCACTGTACTCTGCCCATCAACAAGCCCTCAATAAAAGTTAGCAGTGCGGGAGAGTTCGGAGAGAGACTCTAATGAGACATTGGTCGCGGAACATGTCTCCTGGCTCTCCCAACCTGCAGCTTACCTTGGGTAAATAAGTTAAAGAACGAGTTTTAGACCCAACACATTGTCCTTTTTTCACATATGGTTTCTTTATTTTTCTCTCCCAGAAAACGTACATTTGAACAAATCCTATTAGCCTCGAGCGTATGACGTGGCACTCGCCATTGTGGAAGCGGAAAACATAAACAGTGAGGCATTTCAACACAGGTGGCTCTTTAAAAATGGTTGGAAATTATTGTGCGGTAAAGAATTGCAACAATCGATCGAATAGAAAGGAGAATGTACAGCTCGACGGAACACCATTGAGTTTCTTCCGGATCCCTACATGGAGAAAAGGCGAGGGAAAGGTCATATCTGAACTTACCAAACATCGAAGAATGGCATGGGTGGCCTCGATCAGAAGGAAGGGCATAACGTTTGATTCTCCAGTTACACACAGAGTTTGCTCTATGCACTTCCACTCCGGTAAGTTAATTTAGTTTGTTTACGCAAATTTCAGTAACTTTATGCCCTAAGTCGGCCTGTTGTTAGCTATAGCTACAGCTAAACAACTAGCATGCATACATGCGCATTGTCTTCATAAGACATAATTCCTGTCGTTGCTAAATGAAAAAGCTGTAATATTTTGACGTGAGAGAGTGGCAAAGAATTTGTACACAGGCTACATTTTCTGCAACAAAAAATTTGTACATCCGTGGTCACAGACTAATGTAAACACACATTGCCTACCTTTGCTAGAAAGATGGTGTTGCCGTTTGCTATGGTCATAATGTGCAGATCCTGCACCCATCCGCAGCAAAACTGTTCGTAGCTTTGTAGCGATTTGTGGTTTCGGAATTGCTGATGAGTGTAGTAACATACACCAAACACTAAATACAGCATGCTGTCCATTTCGCGTAGTGGTGGAAGCTTGTCGACATCTTTATTCCATTTGTGTTCGACTTGCTCGTGAGGGTCAACATTGTTCACATCCTTAAAATTGCTCACATATCTGTCCTTTGCCGTGGTAACAAGTTTGTCTCTGTATCGAACTGGCAAGTTTTCCCTACATTTTTCCATCTTTGGCACTCGTAGTTGAATTGTATTTGCCGTTAAGTTTAAATCTGCCGTGATGCAGACGTGCTTCCGAAATGGCTGCGTTGTCTCAAATCTCGCACGATCCCGTGCTGCTGTGACGTAAACGCTCGAGCCTAATTCATGCTGATCACATGTCAGTCTGTTAGCCAATTCAAAGGACAACTGACCGGTGTGGTTTGCTGCGCGCATGTGCACATCGATGCGACTTGTCAAATTCGACTACACCGAGACAGAGCTACGTGAAATAATTAAATCGTAAATATCGGTTGAAATGGATTACGCTAAACAAGCCCTTTATTAGGCTTGTTGTCAACACTTGTGTATGTAAATCTGACCTTAGTAGATTGTTTTCTGCTTGGTGATGTTTGTGTGGCAGCCTGGCATGTTTTTTTAACATTGGGTTTTGACAGTTGTTGTCATATTTTCGGAATCAAAGCACTATTCCGGCCCACTTTCACCCCTGGTGATCACAAAGACAAGAGACACTTTGGCACAAACTAGGACGAACCAATTCAAACAAGGACAGTTTTTAATTTATCACTTCTAAGCTCACACATTGTACATTGTCTTTTTATTTTCTTTTGCCGTCAAGAAAACGTTGATATTAACATCTCTTAGTATACGAGTGGCCCACAGTTCATGTTAACTAACATGGATGTGAAAGAGTAAACTCCATTATAATGGTATTTATGGTCTGGAAGAGCATATTTAACTAATTACTTTCTGCTACAGCAACCACTACAAGACCTTGTTTTATTCACGGGAATTATCCCCGCTCTAAACAAATGCATTTTTTTTGAACATCCACGAAAACTCATTAACCCTTTAAGGTCTGACTATTTTATCCGATTTTGCATGCCTTTGATGTTGCCTTTATATTTCAAAGAAAATAATGTTCACAATGGTGTGGTTGGGTCTGTTTTTTTCAGGCCACCATAACCTTCATGTACAAACTGATGTTTTCTTCACTGACCAACTATACTGTAATATTCAGACCATAAGGCGCACCCAGTGTTGGGCACGTTACTTTAAAAAAGTAATCAGTTACATTACTCACTACTTCTTCCAAAAAATAACTGAGTTAGTAACTGAATTACTCTATAGTAAAAGTAACGAGTTACCAGGGAAAGTAACTATTTCCGTTACTTTAAAAAGATCTTGTTGTATGTCAAAGAATTTGAAATTTTCTGAGCAGTATTTGAGTCAGTGGAATAGAGAAGAACAGACAGGTAGTTAACTTGTTAGGTGCTTAAGCAGATTTGAATTGTTTACCACAGATGTCGACAAAAGCTTTGCCCCGGGACATAAATTACACATTACATGAAGATTCTTTCCTTTAATTTTGACAAACTTGAAAAAGTGTCTATATCTCCAACTCTTAAAGGACGATTTTTCTTCTGAATGCTCTGCCATCCCGACCCTGTGCATCTGTTTTGCGTGTGTGTGTTTGCCGCACCCGCTGTTCCGGTTTGCATGTGAAATCACCGGCTCTGATTGGCTTACCACGACATATGACTCTAACCCTCAGCCAATCACAGTCACTTCCATCGCATCTCTCGAGGGGCACTCAGGTAGGCTCGTTTCCCGACAATTCACGTCACCTTCAAAGCGTCTGCCGTCCTCAAGATGGAAGCAGAATTATTGCTGGCTGACAGTGGGAGATGGGAACGAGGCTAGCATCAGGTGTAGCAAACACAGAAACGTTACCAAACTTTGGAAAGCATTGTCTAATTGAATGAGCAGGGACAAACAGCTTGGAGTCAGAAGTACGTGCGCTATTCTCGAACCTGAACGCACCCCAAGTCTTGGATGACAAATCAACAGAGCAGAGAGTCGACTCGACACGGCTGGTAGTTTCTTCAATTTATTCAGAGTAACGCACCGCTTTTGACCGTCAGTAACGGTAACGGCGTTGTAACGGCGGAAAAAGTAATTAGTTAGATTACCCCGTTACTGAAAAAATAACGCCGTTACGTAACGGCGTTATTTATAACGGCGTTACTCCCAAAACTGGGCACACCTAACTATAAGTTGCCACCTATCAAATTTGACACAAAAACGTCATTTGTTCATAGATAAGTCACACTGGACTATAAACCACAGCTGTCCTAACTGTATTATGGGATATTTACAACAAAAGATATTGACCGGTAACATTTAATTTGACAGCGGCATAATAAGACTGTCATAAGACCAAATGAATGAACCAAATTAATATAATTTTATGATAACCTAGTACAGTGGTAACTACATACGAAGTTAATTCATTCCAGGACCTTGTTTGTAAGTCGAAATGGTCGTATGTCGAGCAGTATTTTCCCATAAGATTACATTATAATTCCATTAATTCGTTCCAGAGCCTGAAAACCTACGCTAAATCCTGATTAAATATTGCTGGTACTATAACAATTACACATAGCAAAACAAATAAATTATAAATAAAATCAGAATAACACAGTTAATAATATTAATTCCGTAATAATATAACGAATTGGGTTTTAATGTGGCGGATGTGTTTTGCGTGATGTACCTGAACAGACCGCGTGGCTGACGACAGAGTGAGAAAGAGTGAATTGGAGTTTTTACTTTCACTTTTCATGTTCTGTTGTTGGGTGTCAACTGCGACGGACAGTAGGTGTGTTTTGTTGCACAAGTTCTCAAATAAATGAGTAAAAACTAGGGTTGGGAATCTCTGGCATGAAGCCGATTCGATATGTATCTAGATACAAAGGTTAGGATTTGATTAAAAAAACCATATATTTTTAAGGCTGAGCGATTCGATACAATTTGAAAACGATACAATAGTAAACATTTGTTGTGTGTGTACGTACAGTATTTTAAACATAAAAAAAAAGATTAAAGATTAAATTAAACGACAAAATTTCATGCCAATGTTCTATTTTTTTCTGAAAAAAAAAAAAAAAGCTTACTACATGACCGTCATTTTGTTGGATGGGATTGATAATAAAATAAAACTCCAGTGACAGACAACAATAAAGTGCAGTAATTTAATTACTGTATTTCCTGGTGTGTTGAACACAATAGGTAAGTAATTTAAGTGCAAACTTTCAACGTAAACAACAACAAAAAAATATTAATTGTATGCAGCAGCTCTAGAAAAAAAGAATTAAACCTGCTAGTGTTATCATAAATCAATAATAAATTATGCTTTACCACTGGTATAACTGGGGGAATAAGAACATGGCATTTTAGACAGACCGGTCTATAATCATTACTTTAACCTTATACACAGCAAAGTCATTCACTTATGCCTGTGCTTCCACATATTTTATTCCTCATCACTGTCTATATCTTTTTTGAAGGGCAGATTTTTCTTGAGGAAGATCAACGGATCCACATTTCATGTTTAAGTAGACTGCGTTTCGTGGAAACAATATGCCACCCTTTCCACCATTGTAGTGGGTTATTTTTCAGGGTTAAAAACTCACGATCTCCGTACCGCTTCACACTAGCTCTGTCCCATGCGAACAGATCTGGCTGCCTTTGTCACTTCAAAGTCCGACTTTTGTTTTCCTGGGTGCGTTGAAAATCAATCGCTGCACGTCGCTGGCGTGGTGCGCAAACTATTCATTGTTTTAGCATGTTGCTTTGTTGCCACTACTAGTTTCGTTTTGGGCTGTGATGAAGAAAACACTACGGAACACTACGTTATTACAGTGGTTTTGTTAGCTCTCGCGTTGTTATGACACGCCCGTGACGATCGGGTAATGACGGCGACTAGTAGCGGTTCTGCCAAAATGAATGGGAAGTTGAGGCAACCACGACGGCGGTCACAATCTAAGTACGCTGTGTGGTGAATGACACAAGCGCAGCATGTGAGGTAAAAGCTGAATTATTATCATATTAAGCAATACATTGAACTAGGCATTAGAAGCCGATTCTTGTGCTCGCGATAGCCGAATTCTATCTCTACTATTGGTTGATTGAATATTTAATGGCTAATTACTTTCGAATGGTAACTTTACTATCGATACAGCTGTATCTCTCACCTGTAAAACCGGATATCTGGTCGTATCGGTTTATCATTCTCAAGCTTGGTAAAAACCTGACGAAGCTGGCAATTTCTATGGTGATGGTACAATAGCGGAGGTCGGAGGAGGTCCGTCGAGATCGTAGACATTCTACGGCCGTATTGTGGAGCCAGTTCACGGACGTGCACACCACACTCATATTTTTCTATCATTGCCATCTTCATTTCTATGGTAAGCGTCTTACTTTTCTTTTTTTTTCACCACCGGCACTAACCTTCTTGGAACCATTGTTGATTTCTCTCACAAGAAAATCCGCCGTGCGTCTGTTTTGTGGGAAAACAAAGAAACTGCGGCGCCGTCATAAATCGTTGTATTTCAAGCATGTCGTCGGAAGTAGAAACAAATGGCGAGTCAAATTTTACGTCTGATGTTGAAAGTATCGTGTTTCTAAGCGATCATATATTGAGGTACCACTGTGATATTATATATAACATTGCACAATATTGGCTGCACCACAGCACAGAGTCACCAAGTAGTGGGGGTTCATCATTTATCGGCACCTCAGCTCTGATGGTTGACCTTAGGGCAGGGGTATCCAACTCTGGTCCTCGAGAGCCCCTATCCACCTTGTTTTCCATGTCTCCCTTGTTTTACACACCTGAATCAAATGATCAGCTCGTCACAAAGCTCTGCAGGAGCCTGATAACGATCCTGATTATTTGAGTCAGGCGTGTTGGAGGACATGGAAACAAGATAGGGGCTCTCGAGGACCAGAGTTTGACACCCCTGCCGAATGGCCACGACCCAAGTCTGTTGCCTACAGACCACTGTGGTTCTCTCTGTACTTGATGAAAGGCATTATACTGTACGTTTTCAAGATAGCTAAATGTCCATTATTTATTGTTGTATGGCTAAAAGTAACATTGCTAATACGCACCCTTGTCTTTCCTAGGAGCCTTGTCCTATGCAGAACTGGGAACTTGTATTAAGAAGTCGGGTGGACATTACACATACTTACTGGAAGCCTTTGGTCCACATTTGGCTTTTATTAAATTGTGGACTGATCTCATTGCTATCAGGTAATGTTTCAATGGGCTTACTGACCTTTTACTAAAATTGCAGCGTGACAGCCAAAAGTTAATCCCTTATCCTACAGTTTCTTGTTAGCAAAGCACACCATATCATTGTTATTCGACCTTTGCATTATAACTTCTCTCTTAGAATCCAGACTCAAAACCCATCTTTTCGATCTATCTTACCCACCTTGATCCTCAATTATTTTGTTCCTGACTTCCTAACCTTGTCACATTTTTTGTCGGTTTAAATCTGTGTTTGTAAATTTTCATTTGTATGTCGTGTATAGTGTCCTTGAGTGTTTTAAAGGGTATTATAATCCTAAGGGGCTGTGAGATATCAATACAACCATTATGTGGCAAGATAACAAATATTAATAAAGTTAACACACAAAAAAAAAATCACATTGCTTTCCTGAGCAATTATCGAAAATCGATCGAAAATTACAAACATTTCTGAAAGTATTCCGGAAACAGCCGAATGGGGCGGAGACATCACAATTCGGAAACAAAATGTCGAGGCAGGTGCCATCGTTGTTTATCGACGAGAGTTGCGTTCGTGTTTTATCAAAAAATCGCTAAAATGGTTCAAACCTGTCATGCTATGTGGTGTACAAATCGCCATTTGTCGCAAGGTAGTACCCATGAGTTCCCGAACGCGAGAAAAAGAGCTGGATTACGCAGACAATGAGCAAAGTTCGTCCGTGCTAAGAGGGCTAATTTTGCAGACCCAGCCTCCGGCACGGTTTTGCGTGGTAGGCATTTTACACCTGAAAGCTATTCGAATTATGGACGAATGACATCAGGTTTTGCTAAGAAATTGCTGCTGAAAGCAGATGCGGTGCCCACCATACACGCGCAGCCACCTAAATGTCCCGAGATATCAAGAAAGAGGACGATGACTGGCTCTGATGAGACCACCCCACCACCCCAGGCTAACCAAAGGAGCGCTCTTTTATAATATAAAACATATCACGCATTGGATATAGGACTGGTCACATGTAAAAATTATGGCTCGTTAAATATATAGAACAAATCCTCTAATCCCATTCATATTTGTGCCTGTTGGCAGAGCGAGAACCTATGATAGCACAATAAATGATAATTATTGTATACATTATTTTACGGTCACGGTGTATCAGCTTCACAAAAAGAAATGCAAAACAAACCATTCGGTGTTTCCTACACGATCTGTTGCTGTGATTGCTCCCCTCAATGATCCTTTCATTAGGCTGCATTGGCTTTCGTTTGCGTTGATAACCCAAAACACCAAAGAAAGGTTCATAACTCTCCTCGTCACCATTAGAGGAACGTTCGTTACGTCGGATTTGTCGCTGCAACTAGAAACAAAATTGTCCGCCAGCATCACCACCATTCGGTACTAAGCACTGAGCCGGTTGTTTCCTTGTTGTGATGTCACGCACACAATATGCTAGATTTCTGGGATCTCGGGCAACGGTCGTTTTAGCTTGACAATCGATCCAAATTTCTATCATTTTCTTGGTGTTGCGATGTGTGTAATTACACGAAGTGGCATGATATGAATCCATTAGGCATGCGTTTATGGATAAATGATGGAATATTAACATTTTCCCAGGTGTTGTAATACCCTTTAAAAGGCGCTTTGAAATAATAACAATACATTTTTAATACAAGGTTAGATTGCTTCCGTGCCCTAGTGTGTCTTGTCCATGTGACCTGCTCCTTGTGTGTTGACCAATCAGCTTCCTCTTGTGTCACCCAGCTGTTTCTCATTGTCTCGTTTCCCTGATGTCGGTATATAAGTTTGCTATCACTTTGTTGTTTCACTGTCTACCCAAGGTCTGTCCATGTTCATGTCTATTTCACCTTCCATAGCCCTCGTGTTCCTGCATCCCCTGTTTAAGTAAGTTGTTGATGACATTTGTTTGTACTTTGTGTTTTTGTTAGTTATTATTAAGGTATCTTTGGTTTACTGCCACCTTGCCTTGCCTCCCTGCCTTTGTTTCCTTGCGTTTGGGTCCTCAATGCCCCCACGTCATGACAGGGTTACCCTGATGCATATGGTGCTCTTCCTTGTGGGGCATGTCTGGAACACTTCACTAGGGAGACACCCAGTCAGATGTCCTAGCCACCTCGTCTAGGTCCTCTCAATGTGAAGGAACTGCAGTTCAACCTGCAGTCAAGGGAGGGTCTGGATACCCTGCAGAGGATTATTTTTTCCGATCTACTCTGTTCAGCTGCTTGGACATTCAGTACAGTGTGGTAGATCTGAAGGTTTTTACATTTCAAATATTTATATTTTAATGTGAATACACAAATAAGAAGTGTAACCAACAACAAAACAGAACACAAGAGATAGAAATACCACTCCAACCACAATCCCAACTGTTCTGAACAACATTTAGGCAAACCATCTAAAAATGAAGAAGACTTAATTGGCGGCACATAAAACAGAATCAGATCTGTTGTGTCAAGGGCCACATCAAAGCTTATCTCATGATGAGTTGGTTTGAGAGTATTGAAAGTAGGTTAAAAAAATAACCCACGTCTCATAGAATCTCTTTGACTTGCTGATAGAGAAACGTCTCATGCACAATTCAACACAAGGCAATTCAAAGTGCTTTCCATCACATGAAGGTCCACAGAGATAAAACGATTTGTAAAAATCCCATTTAATAAAAAACGTTACAGACAATTGAAATAGGGAATAAAATTACACATAAAAAACACATTAAATCAAGAGAGTTAAAAAAAAAAATAGAAATTGGAAATGGGAGAACAACATCAGAAATAAACAGCAAATAACTTGAAATTAAAAAATATATAAACAGTTATGGATATGCTGTGGTAAACAATGTGTGAGGCAGCATTGCCTGACCCTGATTGGTTCTTGTTCTTGGAACAAACAGCAGACCCGTTCCAGGCGACCTTAGGGGTCTAGATGCTTCATAGGGGTCAAACAAATCAAGCTTGTATTGTGGTCCAAGGCCTTTTAGTGTTTTTCTTTTAGACAAGCAGCATTATTTTATAGTCTATCTTTTGACTCACTGGAAGCCAGTGTAACAATTTCACAACCGGTGTAATACGGCATAAGCATTCTGTAGTAGCTGCAGCTTCCTGACTTATTTTTTATTAAGCCCTGTAAATATACCTTTGCAATAGTCCAATCTACAAAAAATGAATGCACGGATAAGTTTTTCCATATCTTGTGTAAATAGAAGCCCCTTGATTTTGGCTATATTTTTTAATGGGCTAAGGGGCTATAATCATGCGGGGACACTGATATGTAGAGTTGTGTGTCATCTGCGTAGGTGTGATAGATGATCCAAGCTAAAGTAAGAATATAGATGTTAAATAAAAGTGGTTCGAGAATGGATCAATCATGTGACTTTGATTCGTTCCGACTCATGGTTTCTGACTGACACAAGGATATCCCTATCATGTAAATAAGATGCGAACCACTGAAGAACAGCGTCAGTGAGCCCTACCCACTATTCCAATCTGCTGAGTAGAATGTTGTGATCAACCGTGCCGAATGCGGCACTGAGATCCAATAGTAGCAGAACAGATGATTTGTCTGTGAGCCTATGAGGTGAGAAAAGCTCCATGTACAGTGTATCACATAGGTGAGTACACCTATATATATATATATATATCTTTTCATGGGACAACACTGACAAAATGACACTTTGACACATTTAAAAGTAGTCTGTGTGCAGCTTGTATAATAGTTAATTTATTTTCCCCTCAAAATAACTCAAAATACAGCCATTAATATCTAAAACCCTGGCAACAAAAGTGAGCAAACTACTTCCCTAAATGTCCAAATTGAGTACTGCTTGTCATTTTCCCTCCAAAATGTCATGTGACTCGTTAGTCTTACTAGGTCCAGGTGTGCATAGGGAGCAGGTGTGATAAAATTTGTAGTGCAGCTCTCACACTCTCTCATACTGGTCACTGAAAATTCCAACATTGCACCACATGGCAAAGAACTCTCTCAGGATCTTAAAAGACGTATTGTTGCGCTACATGAAGATGGCCAAGACTACAAGCAGATTGCCAACACCCTGAAACTGAGCTGCAGCACAGTGGCTAAGATCATAAGATATGATCAGAAACGCAGTGAACTGAGGTTTACCCTCTTCTACCCAATTTTCAATTTTATTTTATTTATATGATCTTAAAGCAGCCCAAAGGAGCTTTCATTTTTTTGTTGAGTTTGGCAATGTTTGTTGACAAAAGCATAAGACATGTTTATTTTTTTGCAGTCCTGGATAGTTAAGAGCAGGGCCGGCCCAGGCCGTTTGGGGGCCCTAAGCAAAATAATGCAAAGTGGCCCGTATTTTTGGCCCACCATTTCGTCACAGTATACTGTGAAACCCATACATGCAATCCAACCCATACGTCCATATTTTGTTTATTAATCAGATTTTGTTGCACTGTATACTTAAAACGTCTCACCCCAAATGATTGTCAATACTTACAGTAGATAGCGCCAAACCTTTTTCTAAAAGAGGAAAGAAAGAAGTTAAGGAAGAACTTTTTATTTTTTAAGCTTGTAATCAAGTATCAAAACTCACAAAAGTCAAAGCAAACTGTAGTAAAAAAATAAAAAATAAAAAAAAATTGCCAGATTGGGGGCCCCCAAGTGGCCCTAAGCAGCTGCATAGTCTAATAAATCCCAGACATTTATTCTATAAGTTTGAAAGTTTCTTTAGTTTTCAAAACAAAAGGTTTGAATCGAATGATGTATCACCTGAACCAATATTTATAAAAGCTATTATAAGTCAATAAAGATTTATTGTGCATTGATCATTTAGCCTATCAATTAATTAGGTTCATACTCGTGAGAAGCCCTGACCCCCGTTGTTCCAATCTGTCTGGTCTTTTTAATGCCCCACCCCCCAGCAAAAAGTGCACATGCAGGTTATGCCGTTACATCGTCCCTACCAATGTTCAGACCAAACCTACTCCCCTTCCTGTGTATGCATAACCAACCTAGAGCTGTATAAACATGCTTGTTGGAATCCCTGAGTCACCTAGTTTGTGCTGGCCTCGGGCTACCACGATTCAATAAAAAACATGAAAGACCAACAGAGACGGACCTGTGATGAAAACAAAGATAAGCGGGATGAAAAACAGTTTGCACAGCTACTGCAGCTCCATAGATGTTAACAAAGATGACGTCCATGCGTATTTTTGTGAATAGAAATAAAGATTTGGACTTCTTTCCACTCCATTTAAAATATATCAACCGAGAGAGGGTAAATGCAACTTTTTTTGTTTCATTTTCTATGTTATCTGATCAATCATTGATTTGACATTAGCTGGTTGTACTTGCGTGGGTTGAGGGAATAAAGTAGCCTACGGATTCCAAGAATTCTACAGCGAGCTCCTAATTTAAACCATAAAAAAAGAATGTTAGCTGGGCGGCAAGTTTAGGGTGTAATCCGCCTATTGCCCGAGGTCAGCTGGTATAGGCTTAAGCACAAGAACAAGCGGTGTTAAAAAGGGATGGATAGAAGTTGATTTAACAAGAATTATTGTACAGTGTACTGCATGTTTATAGTAAATCTAGGTATATATCAATAATGAGCTTTTAATATGTCTTTCTCCATGTCTACAACCAACAGGCCTGCTGGGATGGCAGTCATCAGTCTGGCTTTTGGCCAGTACATACTGGAGCCTATGTTCATGCCCTGTGATGTTCCACCTACTGCTGTCAAACTGGTAACAGCTGTTGGACTGAGTATGTATTCTATTCAACATAATAGCATTACTGTGGATGACTGTAAAAGTTTATAGATGTAACATAGACTTCATAATTGTATTGACGGGTCAATTCGGCCAGCCACAGCGCAACGTATTCAAGCAGGGGGCCAATTCCACACCCCGCTTCAGTTATACGCAGTCGGTCCCAGCGACACATGCAGCGATTGCATGAATTTAGGATAAAGGTACGAAAGCTGTACCGCTTATAAACAGGAAGGATTGTCTCAGGAGTGATTTGTTCGAGGATTCAAGGTATTTATTATATTTTTCGTACCATGCATGCATTTTGAAACGTTGTGAAAAAAATCAATGGGAGAAATTAGCCGCTAGCGCATTGGCATCATAGTTCGCAATATTTACGTGAAATAAATGCTAGCTGCCCGGTTCTTTGCTCTGTTAACCAAGAAACAAGACTGTTTTACGTCCATATCTATAAACAATTCAGGGATTTAAGCATTTATTCACAAGAATTTCAACGTAAAAAGCTCTTTGTTGTGGTAAGGCGGCGCCACAGTGATTTAAAGACGAGCAGCACATTCGACATAATAACGTTAAAATAAATTATATACTGCCTGTTTTTTTATTGCTTTGAACCAAGAATCGAGAATGTTTTACATCCATATCTATAAAGAATTCAGGGATTTAAGCATTTATTCGCAAGAATTTCAACGTAAAAAGCTCTTTGTTGTGGTAAGGCGGCGCCACAGTGATTTAAAGACGAGCAGCACATTCGACATAATAACGTTAAAATAAATTATATACTGCCTGGTTTTTTTTTTTGCTTTGAACCAAGAATTGAGAATGTTTTACGTCCATATCTATAAAGAATTCAGGGATTTAAGCATTTATTCACAAGAATTTCAACGTAAAAAGCTCTTTGTTGTGGTAAGGCGGCGCCACAGTAACTTAAAGACAAGCAGCACATTCGACATACAGTATTTACTTAAAATAAATGCTAACTGCCCGTTTTTTTGCTTTTAACCAAGAATCGAGACTGTTTTACGTCCATATCTATAAAGAATTGAGGGATTTACGCATTTATTCACAATAATTTTCAACGTAATAAGCTCTTTGTCTGTGTTCCAATTTGGTCAGCTTAGACGGAAATAGGTCCCCTATTAATCGGCCCCGCGCCCATGTCCCGTCAATACCATTATGAAATCAATGGATGTAATATAGGAATCGGGAAAATTCACATATTACATCTCAGTGCACACCATAGGCGGAGTTTTACTTTTGTGGCAGGGAGGGCAAAACATGTTGATGACCCCAAAATGCAGTGTCGGCAATTAAATTAACTTACAAGATTTATGCTTAGATAGTAGCTTAGCCCATGCTCGTACATACAGGCATCCCAGCAGTGTGTGCGTCCGTGTGTGAGCACACGCGTTTTTTTGTCTTACCTCATGGAGAAGTAGACACTGCATCCTTTTTGAATATTTCAGCCAGGAATATTTATTATACGTTGAAAATTTTTTCCCCATCATTTTTGAGAGGAATTCTAAATCAGGCTGCTTGGGACAGCTAGGCTTTTGGCCAAGATCGACATCCATTGAATATGGTACGCCTGGTGGTGGCTCTATTGTACAATTAACTAATTTGCTCCCAAAAACGTATGAATACGTTCCATTTTTAATGCTTTAGTGTCCCTAAAACAAAAAAACGCAAAAGACGTATAAGTCTTTTGCGTTTTTCAGTTTTTTTTTTTTTTTTTTTTTTTACAAGCGGCATCTATAGGTTTTGATCTATCTAAAATATAATGCGCAAAGCTCAAAACCCATCTTAAAGCAATAAAACTGGCCACTGGAGGTCAGTAGCGCATTTGGTAAAAACTCATCTCGTGCCAAGAAAGGAAGTGAAGATAAATAGTCAGGAAACGGAAGTTGGAGGGATCTTGTGAAGACGCGTGAGAATTTGAGAAACGTGGAGAACGATCGGGGAAAAAAAGGCAACCGACACTGGAGGAGTGTTTTGAAAAGAAAACAAAACCATCGTCAAAGAAGGTTTCAAAAAAATCTATCTTGATGAGACAGACGGTGACGTCCACAACAGCGTCAGGTTCCACATGCGTTTTACGGAGCTCATGTTGCGTTAATCCTTAGCCCGAGGTGAAAACCAACGATGAAGATGATGAAAAAAGTGAGACCGATCTTGATCCGGACTCATCAGATTAGCCACGGGAGCAACCGAGAGCCTTCCCCGTTGTTATGTGCGCAAATAGTTCAACAGTTCAGTAGTTTAGTTATGTGTACATAAATTGTTACTTTGCGATCAAAAGCTCTATTTGTCTTGTTGTTTATCTTATTTTGTAAAAGGAAAACATTATACTGATGTTTGGGATGTAACTAAAGCAAAAAATAGCTGTGTATAAGTCAAAGTTATGTTTGAAATGTATGCTTTCAAAAAAAGCTCAATTTCTCCGTTTTTCATCAGAAATTGGAAAATTGCTCAAACCAAGCTATTTTCAAATGCTGATTTCTAAAGAATGGAAAAATGGTGAAAATGGCTGGGAGTGAATGAGTTAATGTCTTTAGTGGGGAAAACTGAAACTCCACACATTATCTTGGTGGTGCTCTCCGGCGTTTCGTGGTTTACGTCTTCAACCCTTGGTTCTCGTTCAGTAGTTGTTGTCGCTTTTGAAAGCTTAGGTTTGAAAAAAATTACATACAGTATATCCATCTTGCATCTTCTGTCCTCAGGTGGTTTTGGCTAAGCAAAGCAAATGACCGTCTCTAAGGTCACATCATCTGTTCAAAAAATTATTTCGACCCAAAACAAATTGTTCATTCATTTTTGTTGTTTGTTGTATTGCTTTAGAACTTTTATAGACAACATTTTGTCCCGGCAAAGTCTTAATTTTAAAATTCATATATAAGAAAGTCAATTACATGCAATGCAATTTTCGGCCAGCTGGGTGGGCTATGCCCTCAGGCCCCCCCCCCATAATATCCGCGTATGGTGCACACATGCTCTGACAGTGGGACCCTGTATTTCACAACAATTGTTGATTGGCTTTACCAAATTTTCCCACTGGGAACCATTGTAAATGATGGAATATGTTATCGTGTCAGACACAGAAAAAGGAAAATTTCAAAACCAAAAGTTAACCAGCATCATGGGATGGAATGTAGTCCACTTTGGATGTACGACCGTGCATTGCATTCTGATAGATACATAGATAGATAGATTTTGATTGATTTGAACGATTGATACCAGGGGTAGAAAATAAGGGAATTTAGCCACTGGGCTTTTGACGTTCACTGGCCACACTATCAAAACCACTGGCCCAGGTCAACGCGGCAGTTATTGAGCCCAATAATCACAAAAAAGAACAATTTGCTCGAATAACATTTTTTTTAGGTGGATTGAATGAAAACTGCTGCAAAACGGTGCAAAAACATGAATCTAGTGTAAATAATCCTATTCCAATTCCATAATCACTCCAGTATAGCCAACATTTTTTCTTGGGCGCTCCAGGGGGAGGCAAGCCCGCGGGGAAGCCCCGTGCCTGGGCGAAGCTTTCCTGTATTCCTCTTACAATCCTCTGGAAGGCTCTTGGGGCCCCTGAATGAACTTTAATGTATTGTACTTTACATTCACATATTTCTTTTTTTTATTTAAATCATTGTATGATTAAATATAATTTTCTACTCAATATATACTGTTGGAATTCGCCCCCCCGGCCAAGCCACACGGAAACGGCAACAACCGAACGAAGTGGTGCTCCGCTGCTTAACGCTTCCGTGCGCCAACTGGGACGGCGGATATTCCACGCGTTCACCTCTTATGTCAACCCTTTGTACTGACTCCATGTTCCAAAAGTTTGAAGAAGACTCACCGAAAGCAGGTTGACAATTTATTTGTCGACAACGGTTGGAATGGATACTCATGGCCATGTTTTGCTAGCACAGGAAAATTATTCCTGCTTACCACAAGCAGTTACAGCTTCCCGCAAGCTGAGGGCCTTTTGCTGTTGGGCGTCACTCCAACAGCGGCCTTAATGTAGGGCTCGTCGGTTGTACCCGCGGTCGTCCTGAGCCACAAAAGGTGGCTTTGAGTCAACCGTCGCCCGTCTTTTCACCTTTTCGGCTTTTTGCGGTGCACCTAAAAGGGCTTCAGTTGACGCCTCCGCAGCCGCTTGTCCATCCCATCCGTCGTCTGGGCCTATCACGTCCGTCACCAACTGAAGGAATTCGCCCCCTCCGGCCAAGCCGCACGGAAACGGCGACAGCCGAACATAAATGGTGCTCCGCTGCTTACCGCTTCCATGCGCCAACCGGGTGGGCGGATACTCCGCACGTTCACCTCTTATGTTAAGCCTTTGTACTGACTCCCATGTTCCAAAAGTTTGAAGAAGACTCCATGAAAGCAGGTTGACAATTTATTCATCGACAATGGTCAAAAAACAAGGCAAAAACAGACGACGGAGGAACAATTCTAGATCCAAAACAAAGCTACATAGAAAATGTTTCTGAGCAGCAAATCTGTGTTCTCAGTGTCCAGTGTTTTTAAAGGCTGCGGTGGAATGGGCCGGTCCGAAGGGTGTTGTTTCGGGATCATCCCTTTGTGGCCGGTTTTGGGCGGTTAGGTTCATGCGTGGATGGGACGTGGTTGCCACAGCGACCGACGCTGGTCTTGACGTCCCAAGCGCCCGCTATCAACCTTGTTATCTGGGCTGGCGCAACTTGTTTTAGGACAAAGCGCGCTGCTCTTTGTCCTTGTTGGTGTTCGGGAGAACTGATATCAAGAGTTGGTGCATCAGTCTTGCTCGTGACACACAGGTTGGGCTTCTGTGATAAGATGGCGTTGTGTATCTATTCTGCTTCTTTTCATTAAACTATGGTGTGCGATTTATTTCATATTCAAATGGAGGCCTACAGAGATCAAACCCATCTAGGAACACTATCAGAAATATACAGTACAAAATTTCGTTAAAATCCGCCCAGCTATTTCAGAGTCTAAAGGGAACGAACAGGCACACAGACACACTCCCAGACACATAGACAAAGTTGCATTTATGTATATGTAATATATAGTATATACACACACTACTGTTCAAGTGTTTGGGCGACGTAACCTGAATTTCTGCGTATGTCTGCAGTACCCTTAAATACCTTTTTAAAAAACAAACTACTGTATCTGTCCAAAAACATGTATCATGCGTCATTGTACTGTCCTCGCCAAAACGTTGGAACTAAGTCTTAGCTACACAGCAAGCTAAGCTGTTATTTTTCCCTCACTCGGCTTTGTGATTTCTTCTAGGGAGCAAATGCGCTTTATTTCATGTGTGCGCTCTCCGTAATGTGTACATGCATTCTTACTCGCATGTGAAAGTACTACCTACTGTACGCTTCATTCGTCAAAATAAAACCATCCGTCACAAAACAAAAGTCAACATATACTCAAATTCACATTTTGCTAAAGGACAAAACCGAAACAAGTAAAGGATAATATACTGTGAGATACAAGTGGCAGATATGAATAAGGGCTGGACTGAAAAACAGCACAGAGGTGCTAGTCATGACAGCACAAGAGCAGGCCGTGAGCACTAGAGCAATAGAAACCCAAATATACCACACCAGGCAGGATCCCAGGTGCAGGATGCGCAGAGAGACCCCTGGGATTCCCAGGTGCAGGCTGCGCAAAGAGACCCCTGAAACAGTCCAAAAGATAATAGGGTGTAAGATTCTAGCAGGAAAACAATACATGGAACACTATCCCTAAGTAGCTGGTATAGTGTACAGAAACATCTGTGTGGAGTATGGACTGGAGACCCCTAAATCGCAATGGGAAACCCATCCCAAGTTGGTGGAAAATGAGAGGGCTAAGATCCTGTGGGACTTCCGGATACAGACGGATAAAATGGTCGTAGCCAACCAACTGAACATCACGATCATAATAAGCAACAAAGGAAAGCCATTGTAATCGATGTAGATTTCCCCAACGATGGCAATATCAGGGAAAAGGAACACAAGAAACTAGTGAAATACCAAGGGCTCAAAGAAAAGCTGGAGAGACCCTGGAAGGTGAAAGCAAGAGTGGTGTCTGTGGTCAGAGGCGCACTGGGGGCCGTGTCCCCCACACTGCAGAAGTAGCTCCAGCAGATACCTGGAGAAACATCAGACATCTCCTTCCAGGAGAGTGCAGTCCTAGGAACAGCACAGATACTGCACATTAGTGCTGTCAAGCAATTAAAAGTTTTCATCACCATTAATCCAATTTTTCATGATTAACTCGCACTTTCTTTGGGTAAAAGAAAAAAATATATACAGTGGGGCAAATAAATATTTAGTCAACCACTAATTTTCCAAGTTCTCCCACTTGAAAATATTAGAGAGGCCTGTAAATGTCAACATGGGTAAACCTCAACCATTATAGACAGAATGTGAAAAAAAAAAAAAAAACAGAAAATCACATTGTTTGATTTTTAATGAATTTATTTGCAAATCATGGTGAAAATAAGTATTTGGTCAATACCAAAAGTTCAAGGGTTGAGATCTGGAGACTGGCTAGGCCACTCCAAGACCTTGAAATGCTTCTTACGAAGCCACTCCTTTGTTGCTATGGCTGTGTGCTTGGGGTCATTGTCATGCTAAAAGACCCAGCCACGTCTCATCTTCAATGCCCTTGCTGATGGAAGGAGATTTTCACTCAAAATCTCTCGATACATGGCCCAATTCATTCTTTCCTTTACACAGATCAGTCGTCCTGGTCCCTTTGCAGAAAAACAGCCCCAAAGCATTTTGTTTCCACCCCTATGTTTCACAGTGGATATGGTGTTCTTTGGAGGAGAAAGAATACTGAATTGCATCCGAGCACGAGAACCTGTGTTTCTACCAAAAAGTTCTATTTTCATTTCATCTGACCATAACACATTCTCCCAGTCCTCTTCTGGATCATTCAAATGCTCTCTAGCGAACCACAGACATGCCTGGACGTGTACTTTCTTCAGCAGGGGGACACGTCTGGCAGTGCAGGATTTGAGTCCCTGGCGGCGCATTGTGTTACTGATAGTATCCTTTGTTACTGTGGTCCCAGCTCTCTGTAGGTCATTCACTATGTCCCCCCGTGTGGTTCTGGGATTTTTGCTCACCGTTCTTGTTATCATTTTGACGCCACGGGGTGAGATCTTGCATGGAGCCCCAGATCAAGGGAGATTATCAGTGGTCTTGTATGTCTTCCATTTTCTAATAATTGCTTCCACAGTTGATTTTTTTACACCAAGCGTTTTACCTATTGCAGATTCAGTCTTCCCAGCCTGGTGCAGGTCTACAATTTTGTCTCTGGTGTCTTTCGACAGCTCTTTGGTCTTAGTCATAGTGGAGTTTGGAGTGTGACTGACTGAAGTAGTGGACAGGTGTCTTTTATACCAATAATGAGTTAAAACAGGTTCCATTAATACAGGTAACGAGCGGAGCCTCGTTAGAAGAAGTTAGACCTCTTTGAAGAAATCTTGCTTGTTTGTAGGTGACCGAATACTTATTTTCCACTCTAATTTGGGAATAAATTCTTTAAAAATCAAACAATGTGATTTTGTTTTTTTTTCACATTCTGTCTCTCATGGTTGAGGTTTACCCATGTTGACAATTACAGGCCTCTCTAATCTTTTCAAGTAGGAGAACTTGCACAATTGGTGGTTGACTAAATACTTATTTGCCCCACTGTATATATTTTTTTCTGTCCCATTATTTTATCAAATTTTAATACACATAAGATGAATAAGAGGATTCATTTTCTTAATTTTTTTATTGAAAAAAAAAAGCTTTCGATTCAACTGTAATGCTTTCAGATGGTAACACTGTATGTTTAAATCACTTTAGAAAAATACACATACAGCCCCACAACAGCCCTTTCTAAAGGATCAAAATTAGAACAATAATTTGCTGATCTGCTAGTCACTTATTCACTTTATTTTGAAACGGTGTATACTGTAACTTATCTCTTTTTATATTAGCCCTTTTGTTCTTTTATTTCTTCTTTATGTGTTGCACGTTATGGCGAAGCTTTAAATCTCGTTGTACTCAGTGCAATGACAATAAAGGCTTTCTGGTCTGTTCTAGTTGGACAGATGTGCAATTCACAGCCACTTTGATGTAACGTCACTCTCTTTATCTCTGCAGCTTCTGTAATGTACACAAATAGTATGAGTGTGACATGGACAGCACGGATTCAAATCGTCTTCACCATCTGCAAGCTGGTGGCCATCACCACAATTATAGTTCCAGGACTATACCAGTTGTTCAAAGGTATGACAAGTTGCACGCCATCCTGATCCACTAGAACTACTTACAGCTCGTCTCCTTTTGTCCAAGTCTGTCATACTAGTATTGTAATGATAATCTGCAAATACTTAAAAAAATAAAAATTGGAAATAGCGCCAGACATTACCTTTTTTAATCACCAGCCGCTCAGAAAAGTTTCATGTTCTCCAGCCACAAAGTTTTCGTTGGGTAATTGGGGTGCGCAACCAAGATCTACAGTTGAGAGAAAAAGATCAAAAAGCATCAGAGGAAAATGCTTGGTCGTCATGTCACTTTCTGTCACACATCTGATCATCAGTGAAACAAGTGCTTCCAAACATTGGTGTCAAAGTAAGAAGTAAGACTTGATGTGAATGTGCTATCTGCGTTAGGTCAATAAAATGCACAGAAAAACTTCGTGTAAAATAAATACAATATATTTTCAAGTGAGTAGGATCATCTCCATTTCATAAGTAGACATCTTTATTGGATCCAGCGAATGCAAATTTAATGTTCATTTCTGTCATGATGTTTCATTTCAAGAAACGTCTTTCTTCATTGAGCCTATTTTTACTTATAATTTCATGTCGGGGAACATGGAACTCCATGAGGCATTAGGTCCAAATGGAACTCCATGAGGCATTAGGTCCAAACTTTTCATCAATCTATCATTAATGGAGAGGCTGCAATGGTGCGCAGCCAATCAGCTCATTGGATAAAGCCATTCTTATAAGCGGTCTTGTTCGTTTATCACTATTGGAGAGAATGCGCAAGTGCACAGACAATAAGCTCGCGGGATAAAGGCAATCGTATTGGTGGTTTCGTCGGTCGATCAATCAACAGCTGTTTTATTCATTCATTATGTGTTTGTGTTTAGGGGAGACGCACAACTTTGAGAATACCTTTGAACTAAACAATGTGAAGCTGTCAACGCTACCTCTGGCTTTGTACTCCGGGATGTATGCATACTCTGGCTGGTAGGTATGATAGTCGCATGCAATCATACACAAACAGGCACACACATGGTGATTTCAAATCTCTAAAATAAATTGGAATTATAGCTACACTTGTGAGGGGAAGAAAGAGAAAACAAGAACAAAGCAATTAAATTAATGAAAGAAAAACAACCAAGTCAACCCAATGATTAACCGCTAGTACATCCTGTATATGTTCGAAAAGGAGCAAGAGGGAGAGAGAGGCCATGTCTTCACCTAGCAGGGTTTTTTGAAAACGAGGATCCTGCCCTTACATGCCCGGAAAAAATAATTACGTCTATACCACCACATTTGTAGAAAAAAATAAAAGCATCCACAGCCTACCGCATTCATTCATAGCAATGTGCGAAAAATAATTATCCGTAATCTCATCCTCCGCATGTGTTCCTAAATATGAATTAATGCAAGATTTTGTAAATAAATGGAAGCAAAAAACACCCGTATAATTAGTTTTAAACCCACGAAGAAGGTTTTCTTTTTTTTAAATAATTTTAAAAAATCATTATTATAATAACTTCACATATACAATGTAAGTGGCATTGACATTGTTGTTTAAATTTAAACATAACAGACAAGCATAAGGAATAACCATGAATCATACATTAATTACTTAATAAATTACAATCACACAGGAAAAGTACATAAAAAGGTCAGTCGTTCCAATGTCTTCATTATAAAAAATACTGTTGTTGTGGTCCAAATTAAAGCGGAGCTTTAAGAATTATGAAGAATTAAGAATTTTATAATGAACTCCCTTTGGTGAAATGGAAAATTTAGGAATTTTAATGTTATGATATCAACATCTTGTTTAGAGAAACACTGCATAATTGAAGTTCTATTTGAAGAAAATGGGTACATTTAATCCACAAAAATTTGTCAAATTTTGCCATTGGTTTGTTTAAAATCACTGTTATTGTGACCTCCTACTGCAAAGGTATCCATGTTGACTTCAAATGTAAAAATTGGCCTTGTGTGTGACGTAGGAACAAAATTTGTCGCAGACAGTGACATTACCACAATTAAACCTTAACCTGATGACCTGATAACACTGATATCAGTGTCCCTATGATGGCGCTACGAACGCAGAATTTATACATCTTCACTTTGGTCAGAGTTTTTAAGAACACTTGTTTTCAATGCCCAAAATGTGTGTATGGATGATTGGCCAAACTGGAAAAAAAAGTTCTTCTTTTTGCAAAATATCCTGCTACGTGTAGACATGGCCAAAGCTATCAGTTTTTACCATTTTAACTTTTATTCCACCTTGAATTAATTTTGAAGATTTTGAAATTGTCACATGCAATTAATAACTCCAGCAGTGTACGACCTCTTTATACATTTTATTGTATTCTTTATATATTCTGTTAAATTTCGCAAGAAATATCAGTCTTTTTTTTTTAATGGTGCCATTTTGAGGTAACAGAGTGAACACTAACAGAGGGGACATTTTATGCTAAAGTTACCCCTCAACCTAGCTGTTCTAGCATAATAGCTAACGTGACTTTGGATAATTGATGAGAAATCTATAATTTTACAAATAAACCTTTTGAAATTATTCAGTTCAATTAATTTCTTTGATATGTAGCTTTAACAGAGTGGGATTGTTATAATCACACACTAACACAACTAAACAGAGTGGACAGTGACACTGATGTACAGGAAAAACATTATATATATATATATATATTTAAATTAAATAACATATTTAAAATTTTAAAAAACAAGTGATAAAAGATAGTTTATCCAGGACAATAAAGTATTTTTTTTCTTCTTACATTAGGTATTTTGTTGACTGAACTTGAATGACACACTGGGACATAGAAAAAGTCCATAACAACCTTTTACCAGAAATAAATTAAATTACCTAAAAAAAAAAAAAAAAAAATTCGGAGCTCGTACTCTTGAATTTATAATAGACGGCAATTGATAATACCCCCCCCCCCCCCCCACACACACACACACACACACACAAAATAAAAGTTGAATAACTATTTGTCCAACTTTCGTGTAAATATTTTTAAATTTATTTAGGGGACACAAGTGGCACCCTATTTAAAAATTGACCTATATATATATACGTACCTAAATAGTGTATTTGTGTGGTGACACTATCTAACATCTTGTACTACACTCATCTCTTTTTTTCGATTATGAAGAGAGGTTCTAGTGTATTGTTACACTCTAGTTGTGTCCCCAAACTTCTAAACAGTAATTTAAGGGTCATAACATAATAAAGCAGCGAATAACATGCAATGTTTTCTGGTTGAGAAATGTTATTGTATTTTGAATTTGAGACTACTTTACTTGTATGCGATGGAGCAGATACGTACTTCGTCTGAAGGTCATGTGTTTTGCAGGTTCTACTTAAATTTTGTTACAGAGGAAGTCGATCACTCTGAGAGGTGAGTTTATATAAATTTTAAAATGTAATGCTTAAACATAAAATTCATGGCTCCTCAAAGTATTCCTTCAACTGCCGACAATGTCCCCAGTTAAAGTCAGTAGCTCCCTGCCCCCACTGTAAACGGTGTGAGCGAGTGCGCCTTCACCCCCCTGAGGCGCCGGATGGTTTGCCAGAACCTTTTTGGAGCAGATCCATAGTCTTAATTCATAGCCTCAATGAACTCCTCCCACATCCGAATTTTTGCCTCTGCTACCGCCACAGGTGCACTCCGCTTGGCCTGCCGCCGGTACCAGTCAGCTGTCTACAGCACACAGCACACCCTAAGGCCAAACATGCCTTGTAAGCCTCCTTCTTCAGCCTGATACACCCCCCCCACACACACACAACTGTCCACCATCTGGATCGGAGGTATCCGCCACGACTGGTCCCAGCTACCTTGCGGCCACCGTTTCCAGCAGCCACCTCGACCTCGGCAGAGCGAAACGAGGCCAATTTGGACTCGATGTCCCTTACTGCCCCCCAAAAACAGTTGCTGCTGGAGGTGCGAGTTGAAAGTCAGTCTGACAGGTTCCTCCACCAGGCATCCCCAGCAGATCATCACTACTCATTCAGGCCTACCAATTCTGCGCGGCGTCACCCCTGCCAGCTGGTCCAACACTCAACCAGGTGGTGGTCAGTTAATAGCTCTGCTCCTCTCTTTACCAGCGTGTTCAGAACATACGGCCACAGGTCTGATGACTACAAAGTCTATCAACGACTGGCGGCCTAAGGTGTCCTGGTGCCATGTGCACTGAAGAACATCCTTATGTCCGAACATGGTGTTCATTATGGCCAAACTGACGGTAGCACAGAAGTCCAATAACTGAACACCAGTCGGGTTCAGCTCAGGCAGGCCCAGCCACCCACTCCCAACTACTTTATTATTATTATTTTTTCCCTCAACTGTAAAGCGCCTTTGAGCACCGGTAAAAGCGCTCTATAAATAAATAAAATGTATTATTACTTCTCTCCAGGTCCCACAATTAGTGGCTACGTAGGCATTGAATTCCCCCAGTAGGACAATGGAGTCCCCTTTTGGGGAACTTCCCAGTATCCCTCCAAGGGACTTCAAAAAGGGTGGGTAATCTGCACTATCATTCAGGGAATACGCACTGATAATAGTGAGAACTCGTCCCACGAACATAGGGCGCAGTGAAGCGACCCTTTCATCCACCAGGATAAACTCCAACACGGAGGCAGAGAGCCATGGGACTATTAAAAAAAAAAAAACACCCCAGTCCTCCGCCTCTCCCCCGGAGCGACTCCAGAATAGGAGAGTGTCCAACCCCTCTCGAGGACTTGGGTTCTAGAGCCAGAGCTATATGTTGAGGTGAGGTCAATTATATCTAGCCAGAATCGCTCAGCCTCTGCCACAAGCTCCCACTCTTTGCCCGCCAGAGAGGTGACGTTCCATGTCCTAAAAGCCAGTTTCCACAACCGGGGATCGGTTCCCGCCTTGTTCTGCTCACTGGTCCACATTGCACCGGACCCTGCGGGTGGTGGGTCCACATATCCCATGTATCCGGTTCGGACTGAACCCTGTCGGCCACCCATGGGCGAAGGCCTGATCACCAGTTGCTCTCAAAGGGGCCCCAACCCCAGGCCTGACCCCGGTACTCCTCTGGGCCAGGGACACTTACTCCTGTTGTTTGCATCCATCAGGGACTTCTGAACTGTTCTTTTTCTGACCCTTCACCTTCAGTCGCCATTTCAATTTGCTTGGTGGCTCAAAACTTAAAACCCTTCTCTCGCATTCTGACATCCTGGCCAAATACAGTGCATAACTTATATTTGGAAAAACCTGGATGTATCTGATTTCACACACGTTTAAGAATGTCAGCGACTAGGCATGTCACTTTCCGTGTTAAAACATTATTTTCTCTGTTGTCATAGTTTTGAGAAATTTGTGATTTGCATATGCAGATTCTCTGACCAACTATCTTTCAAATGACGGTCAAATAAAATAATATTTTTAATATATTAATATTTTAAAAGTTTTTTGTTGTTTTGTTTTTTTTTACCCCCAAGGTTTAACGACTCCGTTTGCGTTTCATGACAATGACCAAATAATTTTTTGTAATAAAGCAAAATAACATTTTTTTGCATGGGTATTAACAGTGTACTCTTTTATTGCAGGACAGTGCCCTTGGCTATATGTATCTCCATGGCAATTGTATCAACATGCTATGTGCTGACTAATGTGGCCTACTATACAGTGATGTCTGTTGAGGAGATCCTTGCCTCCGAAGCAGTAGCTGTGGTAAAATTTTAAAATACAAACTAAAATCAATTCTATGTTACTGATCCTGAGGCTACTTTGTAGTACCTCACCTCCCTGAAAATAATCAAATAAACAAAGTGGATGTTAAACAGTGGTGGAAGAAGTACTTACTATTTTCGCTTAAGTAAAAGTACACATACAGGTGTAACAAATTAATCAAGTAAAAGTAAAAAAAGTAATTGCTTTAAAATTTGTTTAACAAGTAAAGTATTTTCTCCCGATGCAAAAATGTAATATACGTTCATAAATATATATATAAAATAATAATAATAATTTTTTATTGAAGGTGCCTTTCTGGCACTCAAGGTCGCCTGTTACACGAAATTTCCGGGTTCGCGGTGAGTCAGTAACAGGCAAACTTTTGCAAAACAGACAATGTTTGTTTATGACAATTGCAGAATTAATCATGTTTATTGATTACAATCCCACATAAAAGCAAGCAATACAGACAAGCATAAGCATCAAATCAAGCATAAGACGTGATAACAATAACGCCAGATCCAGATTGTCACTTCTAAATCCCCGCGCTACCGTCGAATCACACAAAGTATTCCCTAGCAATGAAAAAGCTCCTACCGTTGACAATGGGCGGAGAGCCAGCGCCTCAGTCAGAGCCAGCAGGGGAACACGGCCGAGCGATATCGTACGTTAATCCTACGGCGGACTCTGAGGGGGTGGAGAATGCTCCTGGCTTTATAACGGTATGCCTCATGAGCACACAGGTGACCAGCCTCTAAGCTCAGGAGACGGACCATTGTGCCCATACATGGTAATCTTAGCTTGTATTACTCAACCTTGAAGATCATGAGATTCCCTCCCAGTGGTGGTTTGTTGTACAACCCAGGCGCCAAAGTAGCGTGAAAAACAAGTTCTGCAAAACAAGTTATCTTGTGAGATTCCCTCCCAACTGTGGAACCCAAGCGCCAGAATGGCGTGAAAAACAATAACAGGCGTCGAAGTAAACAAGGAGAAGTTGTTACAATCAAGGTCACAGAGGCAATCATACATAATGTGCTAATTCACTTCGGGTCACATAATATTTTCCCCATCATTGCCATACAATTATTTAAAAAACTATTAGACAAAGACTAAAACCTAAAAACTAAAAATAATTAAGAATACAGTAGAACGTTCAAAACAATAAAATAATAGTCTATGAAAATAATTAGCAGAACAGTAAAACACAAAGAAATCATTATTATGGATATGCGAGTCTGAACAGGTGAGTTTTGAGTTTCAATTGAAAAAAGGGGAGTGAGTCTGTGGTTCTGAGGTCGGGTGATAGAGAATTCCAAAGCTGGAGAGCAGAGCGGCTGAATGCTCTGCTCCCCTTGGTGCTGAGGTGAGCAGGGGGGACAGACAAGTGTATGGAGGTGGAGGACCTAAGGGGACGGGAGGGCGTTGTAATATGGAGGAGGTCGGACCGATAGGGAGGGGCAAGGTTGTGGATAAAGATGCACCGATACCGATACTAGTATCGGCAGGGGGCGCCGATCCGGCCCGAAATGGTGGTATCGGTATCGGCGAGTACCAACAAAGACGGCGGCGATACATTTAATGGTCCATTATTATACATTTGACCACAGCCTTTTTCTCCTCCTGGCGCTCACTACACTCTGTCTCTGTGTTGTGGGATGACACGTGAACACCAAGCAGCTATTGCTATTGGCCTGCTCCAGACCAATGGGAGCGGGCCAATAGCCACTCCTGACCAATCAAAAGGGGGCTTTTTCATATGGACGAAAAACAAACCAGGAAATATGGCGGCGGTCGGGAAATATTTCCAAATAGAAATCCCGTCGATTAAAATCAATGGCTGCATGCAAGATTTGCAGCCTGAAAGTTTGGAGATGTGGAGTTAAATCGGCCAGTTTCAATACCTCGGACTTGATAAAACATTTGAAGACGAAACGTGAACGAATACAACGAGTTTGAGCCTGCAAGAGCAGGACTGCTATCCAGAGGAAGAAGGCCGCTGGACCGGAGCAACAATCTCTGGTCAGTTCACTTTGTCTACTTTACTTTTATTGTCTTTTACTGAAAGAAATGCCGCAGTAATTTGGGAAGTGTTTCCAAAGTATTGTTACCACCTTTCAGAAATAGAAATAAGGGAGTCCCACCTCCCGAAAAAAAGGAGAGACGGGATGCTGTGGTCAATTATTATTACTTATAATTGTTAGCGTCCGCAAATGCGGAAACAAGGTTGAACCTCGAAGCAGACAACAAGCGAGGGATACATAAAAGGGTTTAATGATTGCAAACAAAAAATAACACGCGATCGCGGGACAGTAGAAATAACAAAAGGAGTCCGTGACAGCAGGTCGACGGACAAACTAAGACGATAGGCAGCGGTTACAAACGAGAGCAGCACGCTAACAGAAAAACCCAATGCAGGGGCATAACAAGCAAATGTAGCGAGATTATTGTGCCAGATGTCAAATAGCGATCAGCAAGGCAAATATCTCGGCAGCCTTCTCTGAGATAACCCGTGCTTAAATGCTGCGTTGAGCCTGCATTGGATTCAAGTGCAACGCCCCCACGCCCAGCAACAAAACACAATCTAACCAACAGCAGAATGTGACAATAATTTCATGAAAGTTGCACTGTTTGGACTTTGAGAGGTTTAAAAAGGTTTATTCAGTTCATTCAGAGTTTATTATTATGAATTTATTTTTACTTTCTTACTGTTGGGCTAGTATTATACATGTTTTATTAATTTCGCAAATTTAGCACTATTTTGGCCTTTGAGAGCGGAAGGTTTATTCAACTATTGTCTACTAGGGTTTAGTGTACTTTTTCCTATTTTGCAAAGGTAAGCAACAGTCTGACAAAGCCTTGATAGCAATGATTTCACATCCAATTATGTAGCTCTTTGGGAAAAAAAAAAAAAATATATATATATATATATATATATATATATATAAAATCGGGGTGGTATCGGTATGGTATCGGCCGATACTGCACAGCCAGGTATCGGTATCGGTATCTGGGCCAAAAAATGGTATCGGTGCAACACTAGTTGTGGATGGCCTTGAATGTGAGGAGGAGAACTTTGAACTGGATGTGGAAGTGGACCGGGAGCCAATGGAGCTGGCGGAGAACTGGAGTGATGTGGCGGATGAATGGGGTACGGGTTATAATGCGAGCGGCTGAATTTTGGACCAGTTGCAGTTTGTGTAGGGTCTTTTGAGGGAGGCCAAAGAGGAGGGAGTTGCAGTAATCCAGGTGGGAAGTGACAAGACTATGAACCAGGATGGCAGCAGAATGGGGGTGAGGGAGGGGCGGAGGCAGTTGAGATATATATATATATGGTGGAAAACACAGACAACACTGAAAAAGCAGTTTCTGCTATTGCACTCCTCTTTAAAAGAAACTGCTGTATTTTAAGCCAAAAGAATTGTTGTGTTTGAAAGAACAATATGTCTACAGTATATGCTGCCATAGCAGATTCCTGGCACATTAAGCCCCCAAACTATTTTTAATTTGTCCGTTTTACCCTGGAAACCCCCGTTTACAGACTTCGCACAACCGCTTTTGTTTCAACCCATCCATAAAACGCAGGTATTATATTTATCATTCAAAATGTCTGTCATTTTTAGCTTAGAATCATTAATCGATGTCTAATTTTTCATTAAAAAAAAAAAAAAAAAAAAACGACTTAAAAAATTATTCACTCGCATATTTTAAACTTTTAAACAAATGACGTCACAATGAAAAAAATGGTGTCTGTAAAAAAGTCACGGATATCAACCTCTTAACTATCGCTTCATTGTATTTTTTTTTTTGTTACTATTGCATCTTCTCAGATATGTTAGATGATAAATAATCAAGCCAAACAAAGAAGAATTGAAAAAAAAAAGTTTAAAAGGGTAAATATATGAAAAAGAACATCTCAAACATGCATATCACACAATTTTGAAAGTTGGCCAAATTGGGGGTTTCAGAGCGGAACTTCAAGTCACCTGAGCGTTTTCCGCCATATACTATATTTTATATAAAAACTCTCCTTACTCTCCCCCCCATCTCCCCTGGTAGGGTGGCTGGCTGTTCATCTCCAGCTCGGGTCCTCTACCAGATGCCTGGGAGCTTGAGGGTCCTGTGCAGTATCTTTGCTGTTCCTAGGACTGCGCTCTTATGGACGGAGATGTCTGATGTTTTTCCAGGTATCTGCTGGAGCCACTTCTCTTGTGTGGGGACACCACCAGTCCTCCTATGACCATGGGCACCACTGTTGCTTTCACCTTTTAGGCTCTTTCCAGTTCTTCATTGAGCCCTTGGTATTTCTCTAGTTTCTCGTGTTCCTTTTTCCTGATATTGCCATCGTTGGGGATGGCTACATCAATCACCATGGCTGTCCTCTGCTGCTTATCCATGATCACGACTGTCTTATCAGTCTGTATATGGAAGTCCCACAGGATCTTAGCCCTCTCATTTTCCACCACCTGGGGAGGTGTTTCCCATTGCAATGTAGGGGTCTCCAGTCCATACTCTGCACAGATGTTTCTGTACACTATACCGCCTACTTGGTGATGGCATTTTAATGTATTCTTTTCTTTTCTGTTATTTGCTGGACTGTTTCAGGGGCCTCTTTGCACAGCCTGCACCTGGGATCCTGCCTGGTATGGTATATATGGGCCCTCTTTTGCTCTGGTGCTCAAGGCCTGCTCCTGTGCTGCCATGATAAGCACCTCTGTGCTTTCTTTCAGTCCAGCCCTCTCTAACCATTATTTATATATATATACTGTATATAATATGTACAGTACATGCAAAAGGTTTGGACACACATCATTCAATGCTCCACACAAATGATGGTCCCAACCCCACTGAAAACGCAATAAATTCCACTGATCAACTAATCAAAAGGCATACCTGTTAAGTCAAAAACCATTTTAGGGAACTCTGTGTAGAAGCTCATCAAGAGAATCACGAGTGTGCAAAAAAGTAATCAGAGCAAATGGTGGCTACTTTAAAGATACAAGAATATTATACATGTTTTGAGTTTTTTTCACCTTCATTCTTTTATTACCTTCAGTGAGAATTTACAATGTAAATAATCATGAAAATAAAGAAAACGTACAAACGAGAAGGTGTGTCCAAACTTTTGGCCCGCACTGTAAACATATATTTATATTCACATACATACAGAGATCTAAGTCAATATTCAAAGAAAGAACCAGAAAATTTGTTGACTGCTTGGTTTTAGCTCAAAACCCCCCAAATTTAACTTAATGGCTGTTCGGAAGCAACTATCAGGTGCATACTGCCACCTACTGTACAAGAATGTGTTGGGTTTTATTGGTCAGTATCTTGTTCACCTGCCTAATCTTGCTTTTACTTGTGTTGTTGCCTCTAGTGCTCAGTTAGGGTATAGTTGCACGGGGTTTACAGATTGCAGATTGAAAACAAAAACATCAATTTACAATGAAAAAAAAAAAGGAAAACAAAAGTAACACGTAATGTACGCGACCATTTGAAAAGTAGCGGAGTAAAAAGTACGTAAAAATAAAAATTACCACTTCATAGTTGTACTCAAGTACATTTTTGTGTATCTGCACTTTATTTGGGTACAGTAATTAAGTAATTTTACTTTGTTACATTCCACCACTGATGATAAACAACTTGCTCTCATAGTAAAACCAAACAAAGCTGCTCAATCCTCTGAGCCGTAAACTAAAATTTTAGCAGGATCTTTCCTGTTTTCTATGTAAAACCATGCATTTAAAGTTTCCGTCTATCAAACTGGTGCATTTTCAATAAGAAATGTTTGTATAAATCAACACACATCACATTACTACATTAAATTATTTCCTTGTTTAAGCATAGTTTCCTTATTTACAGACATTTGCAAAGAAGGTGATGGGGAATTTTTCATTTGCAGTGCCAGCATTTGTGGCTTTGTCGTGCTACGGCTCCATGAATGGTTCCCTCTTGGTCATTTCAAGGTACAGTTTCCTTTTTTTTTTTTTTTTTTTTTTTTTTTTTTAAATTAAGCATTGTTGATTTTTGTGTGGTACACACTTAGTTGATCTAAGAACTTTTTATGATGTTGAACTGCAAGGTTTCTGTGAACAATTAAACTAGCATAAATCAAAACGTTTTTCAATAATAATTTTGGGGTTTTGATGGAAGGACTCCAGCTTCCTGCTGGGTAGCGAAGAGTACTTGCTTTTACCGCACTATTGGCATTGCCGCACTATTGGCACTATCTGATTCTTCTTAGGTGGAAAGAGGCTGCCCCACCCATAATATCCCACTGGGTAACGGATGTGCTGACAAATCTTGGTTCGGTGTGGTCCATTGTAGTTATGTTGTTGAGACATACAGTGGTATGAAAAAGTATCTGAACCTTTTTCAATTTCTCAAATTTTCGTGTAAAATCCCCATCAAATGTGATCTGATATGTCAAAATCACACACATGTAAAAACAGTGTCTGCTTTCACTAAAACCTCCC
The DNA here is from genome assembly GCF_030265065.1 of Corythoichthys intestinalis. NCBI lineage: Eukaryota > Metazoa > Chordata > Actinopteri > Syngnathiformes > Syngnathidae > Corythoichthys > Corythoichthys intestinalis. Next base: position 7,672,322 of record NC_080405.1, on the reverse strand, counting down.
AAACATTTATAGGTTTTTATATTTTATTGAGAATAGCATGCAAACAATGACAGAAGGGGGAAAAATAGCTTAGTGAACCCTTAGCCTACGGAGACTTAAAGAGCATTTGAAACCAATTTTAACCAATTCATTTAAGTCAGGTGTGTGCCCAATCACTAATAAGTGGTTCAAAGCTGCCCTGCCCATGATGAAACACACACCTGGTAAGAATTGTCTTGATGAGAAGCATTGTCTAATGTGCATCATGGCTCAGTCAGAAGAGCTGTCTAAAAACCTGCAATCAAGGATTGTTGATTTGTATAAAACTGGGAAAGGATACAAAACCATCTCTAAAAGTCTGGATGTTCATCAATCGCCAGTAAGAGATGTCTACAAATAGAGTTTGGCACTTTTGCTTCTCTCCCAAGGAGTAGCTCCAGCACAGAATACTCAGAAAGGTTAAAAAAAAAAAAAAAAAAAAAAGAACTCGAGTGTCTGCTAAAGACTTAGAGAAATCACTGTCACATTCCATTATCTCTGTGTACATATCTGCGACATGTAAAACTATGGCCAAGAATGTTGATCATGGGAGGACACCACAGAGGAAGCCACTGTTGTCTAAAAAATACATAGGCAAGGTTCATACCGCAGGTCTTAATGCACAAATCCGATTTGTTGTCATGTTCTTTTGGCGTGTCTGTTCAGACTACCTTTCTCCATTGAGACCGTTCAAGTATTACGCATGCGCACTAATTCCGGCAGTCCGACACATGCTGAGCAAGAAGACACGCGTGCGCAGAAGAATCAAAACAAATGACTACACATGCTGGCTGTCATCCGTCATTCCAGGGAGATCGTATTTTGATTTCCAAGAAGAGGACACAAATGGCAGACATAAATAATCCCCGTTTAGGCTTATATTCAAAGTTTAAATGGATCGATAGCATGGATGCACTGTCCGTGCATGTCACACCCACATACGGACAGTTTGCCCGACTCTCGGCCGTGTAAGCAATCTTGAAATATTGCTTATACAGAGCAGAGAGAAAACAGACCATTCTCAGGCTTATCATCAACCCATTTTTATTTTTTTATGACTTGTCAAGCCCGACCCTTCCCCAAAAGTCGTGTTCAAGGCAAACTAGGCGTTAACGCACAGCTGCACCCCCACTGTAGGGCGCTGTCTCTCTCGCTCCTTGATGACGTAATTGCTGCATGAATTCCAATTTGGGAGACTTGACAGTTCAGACAAAGGTATTCTCGAAAAATGTGGCTCAGATCGGATTTAGACCACATATGAAAGTGACCCAGATCAGATTTGAAATGGACCACTTCTATGCAACTTGTCCCGTTCAGACTGTCAAGTTAATGCCTCACTCGAGTCGGAAAAACACGAAAAAATTGGATTCGTGCATTAAGACCTGCAGTATGAACCTAGCCATAGTTGGTCGTTTAATTTTTCCAAAAAGGCATTTGGACACTTCACAGAAGTTTTGGCAAAATATTTTGTGAACTGACAAAATCAAAGTTGAATTGTTTGGGAGTAACACAGAATGTCATGTGCGGAGGAAAAATGGAATAGTTCACCAACATCAACACCTCATTCCCACCATGAAGCATGGTGGAGTGAGCATCATGAGTGGGGGCTGTTTTGCTACCTCAGGGCCTGGACAACTTGGAATCATAAATGGAAGAATGAATTCAAAAGTTTATCAGGATGTTTTCCAGGAAAACTTGAGGCTGTCTGTCAGATGGTTGAAGCTAAAAAGAGGATGGATGCTGCAACAAGACAATGATCCAAAACACAGAAGTAAATCGGTAGTGTTGTTTTGTGGAAGACACAATTGACATTTTGGAGCGAGACAGGGACAGTGTATTAAGGGAAGGGGTTTGCGTTTGTGTGTTGATTGTATGAAGTTAATATAATTTCATTAAAAATAACTTTTAAACTGACACAACAGGCTACAAACTGTGACGAAGCACACGCATACCCTTTACTGACTAGCTTTTAACCTACAGCAAGAATAGGTCCGCAATTAATTTATCAGCCCTGATATAAAAATACAAACTCATACATACTACATAGCTACCAAGTTTCAAGACGATCGGTTCACAAATAACGGCTTAAGACTCCAAAGTTAGTGTCCACAAGAAGAGCAACAACCTCTAATACTCGAGTAGCCCCTTGACAGACTGTAACCCCAAAAAGTTCACGAATAGACAGCAGGACTTAAACCAGTGATGCAAAATGTCAGGTTTTGTGGCAAAGGGCCCAAGGAGAGAAGACCAAAGGCAGGATTGCAATGTTACATAAACATGTTTATGGGGGGGTGGTACAGTGATACTTCTACATACGAAGTTAATTCGTTCCAGGACCTTAAGTCGAGTTAGGAGTAAGTCGAAATAGTCGTATGTCGAGCAGGATTTTCCCATAAGAAAACATTATAATTCCATTAATTAGTTCCACAGCTCGAAAACCTGCACTAAATGCTGGTATTACACAGAGCAAAACAAATACATAATGAATAAAAACTGGAATAATAATAACACCTGTAATAACGTAACGAATCGGGTTCTAATGTGGCGGATGTGTTTTGCGTGGTGTACCTGAACGCACCGCATGGCTGACATGAAAGAGAGGACTTTTTACTTTCACTTTTCATATTAAGTTGCAGCAGTTGGCATGTTGTGTTGCACAAGTTCTGAAATAAAACATTAAAGGGATCCACGGATAGCAGGACATGTAGTTCTTAAAAGATCTTAGTACGAGTTATAATAATTTGATATTAAAACCCCTCTTAATGTTTTCATTTCAATAAAATTTGTAAAAAAAAATTTAACTAGTAGGTTGCCATTGTTGTTGACGTCGCTGGGCGGTGACGTCACATGGCCACGCTGCCTGAATTTCACGTGTCACTCTTTAAAATTAAAAAAAAAAAAAAGTGTCACTCTTTAATTATGTAAGGTAGTGATTTAAATACGCCACAAGGTGTCAATGGCGAGTTTTAAATTAATTAGAGATCAAGCCAATGAGTGCGTTTTGTGCCTTGACTGACACTGTAGTTTTCCTTTAAGCCACAGTGGGAAGTGTTAACACACTACACATACATATACATACATATATATATATATATATATACATACATATACTACACATGGCCACAGTAGCCATGTGTAGTCACCGCCCTGCGACGTCAACAACGGCGAGCTAATAGTTTCTTTTTTGATTGAAAACTTTACGAGTTTTATTAAAACCAAAACATTAAGAGGGGTTTTAATATGAAATTATTATAACTCGTACTCATATTTTATCATCTTTTAAGTACTACATATCTTTCTATCCGTGGTACTCTTTTTAAACCTGGGGATTTTTTGGGGCGATGTTACAATAATGATAATAATTGTGACGTTAACTTATAAAGAGTGGCGAACGGTGGTCGGAGGAGGACCGTCAAGATCGTAGAAATTCTACTGTTGTCACGGACGCCCACACCGCACTCCTATTTTTCTATCATTTCCATCTTCATTTCAAAGGTACGCCTCACCTTTTTCCTTTTTTTCACCATCTGCACTAACATTCCTTGAACCCATATTGATTTCTCTCACAAGAAAATCCGCCGTCCGTCAGTCTTGGGGGAAAACCAAGAAACTGCGGCGTTGTCATAAATCTTTGTATTTCCAGCATGTCGCCGGCTGTAGAAACAAATTATTTCTTTAATGTTGCAATTGTTACTTTTTGTTACTGGTGTTTGTCTGTGAAATCTTTTAGAATATTGCTTTCCATGATTATTTATCTATCCCTAAAACTTGATTTAGCACAGACGAAGCAAGACTTGACTTAGCATGGAGCAGGAACCAGAAAACAACATTGAACCAACAAGGACAGAAAGGAAACCTGGAATTAATAATCACAAGCAAATATGACAATGAGAAACACCTGGACATGACACAAACGGAAGAGTGAAACTAAACTGCTGACTCAAGGGAAGCGTTGCCAGGGCCAGCGGGAAATAAAAACCCAACTATACAAACAGGAACGTAAACATAGGGAAACAATGAACATCAAGAAACACACCAGAAAATAATTCAAATAAAACAGTTCGTGACAGCAGTTGCTGTTACCAACTCGGACACAAATGACCAAACTCTTGCTATTGCACAATACGTACTTACTTAGACAATCCAAAGTGGTGGCGTGGCAGTGTACAAATTAATCTGGTGCGGAATGTCAACAAAGATGTGCGTGATGGCTGTTGTCTACTGTCTGTCCGAACACTTTGTTTTAAGATCATTCATATCGGAAAGGTACTCACTGACTAGTTTTCGTGAGATGTTTATTCGTCCGTTTCACAAGCAGGTGTTGGAACTCTTGACCAGTTTGTATGAAAGCTTTTCTGTATAATGTGCAGGCCCGTCACCAGGCTTAGGCGAGATAGGCGGTCGCCTAGAGCGCTATCTATGTACCGTATTGGCCCGAATATAAGACGGCCCTTAAGAGAACGCCTTCTTTTTCAAGACTCAAGTTTGAAGACTTTTTGAACACTAAATTAATTTTTATACAGAAAATTACAGTACATCCGAAACAAATGATTATAACAATATATTTGAGAGAAAAAGCATGTTATTTTGCCTCATTCAAATCTTAATATCTGGATATTTATATATGTAAACTAAAGTGCAATCACATTCGTAAATGAATGGCTTCTGTTTTTTTGAAATGTAAATAAACCAATCTATTGTGATAAAACAACAAAATGGCAATAACTGCATTTACCATCAAAATGAAGTTGAACTGTAACTGTAGTCTTGAAACAAATCCGAATTAGGAAAAACATTGCAATAAAATAATGCAAACTGGTTAAATTTGAGAGTAGCTGAGATCTATCATGACAGAACATCGCTTTAATGACATCTGGCGCCATCTAGTGTCGTGAATGGGGAGAGTAGCTGAGATCTGTCATGACAGAACATTGCTTTAATGACATCTGGCGCCATCTAGTGTCGTGGATGGGTATAATGTCTAGACTGCAAATATGAGACGACCCCCTCTTTTTTTCAGTCTTATTTCAATGCAAAAAACACAGTCTTATATTCGGGCCAATATGGTAATACTCCAGCTTAGCTAACACTTACCACTTGGGCAGACTACAAGTGCGAGGAAAAATCGTGGACTTTATATTTACAGTGTTGCTTGAGTGGACAGCCGGATTGAGTGCGCCGCAGCTATGAGAGGGGCGAACATTTTGCGTGCGGCAAAGTTTTTGAGTGCAGTGAATCCTTTTGAGTTTGAGGCTTCAAACGTAAAGGTTTCCGAGCGGGCCTGTCGCAGTACAAGCACAGGTGTCGTCGTCATCTTTGTAAGCCTCGCATTAGCTACGAGTCACGCTAACATCTGTACGTCGACTCTTCATGGCATCCAACTCTCCAAACGTTGCACGTCCAGTTGACAGCACTTTCCAAGCTTTGTCGATGGGCAATCTATGATTATTGAGGAAGATCAGTGTTGTCACAGATTACTTGAAAAAGTATTTTAATTACTGATTATGCCTCAGAAAAGTAATCTAGTTACTTAAAAAGTAATTTATCAGTTACTTTTTACAATTTTTTTTCTCCCTTTGCTACCTCAATATAAGAATGACGAAAAAAAAAATGTCATCGCATGTAAATGAATTTTTCACATAAGGCTTAGTCTTCAAGTTAGCGGGGGCTTAATTATTAGTCGATGGAGTTGATTTCAACCACCACTAGCTTGGCCACTCCAGAGCCCCGAAACTAACAAATAACTGACAAACTGCACGGAATTTGTTCAAATCAACTCCAACAACTAATTCAACCCCCGTTAACTCGAAGATTAAGCGTAATGTCAAAAATTCTGAACTTCCCCTTTAAAATAAATCCCTAGCCGTTAAAATGTTGTCTATAAAGGTTGTAAAGCAATAAAACAAACAGCTAAAATGAACGAAATGAACAAGAAATCCTTCAAAGTATTTCATAATGGGTCCGAATTTTTTTCCCCGAAACAGATCATGTGACTAGCACCTGAGAGACGGTCCTTTGCTTTGCTTTGCCAAAACTACAGCTGAGGAGCAAGATGGATGATACGAATTTCTTTAAACCTAAGCAATCAAAAGCTTCAACAACTGAGCTAGAAATGATTGAACAAGAACAGTGTCAAGATGTATATACTCTATAGGCTATACAGTACGGGCCCAAAGTTTGGACACACCTAAATCAATGCAATACAAATGATGGTCCCAACCCCATTGAAATGGTAAATGGTAAAAGGCAACAAATTCCACTTATTAACCCTGATAAAGCATACCTGTGAAGACAAAACCTTTTCAGGTGTCTGTATTTTGAAGCTCATCTCCATGAGCTTCACTGACCAAAGTGTGCAAAAAAGTAATACAAGCTAAGGGTGGATACTTTGAAAGTAGAATATAAAACTAGGGCTGTCAAAATTATCGCGTAACGGGCGGTAATTAATTTTTGAAATTAATCACGTTTAAATATTTGACGTAATTAACGCACATGCCCCGCTCAGACTAAAATGACAGTACAGTGTAATGTCCGCTTGTTACTTGTTTTTTGGTGTTTGGCGCCCTCTGCTGGCTTTTGGGTCCAACTGATTTTATGGGTTAGTACCATGACTGAGCATCGTGTAATTATTGACATCAACAATGGCTAGTTACTAGTTTATTTTTTGATTGAATATTTTACAAATTTTAATGAAACGAAAACATTAAGAGGGGTTTTAATATAAAATTTCTATAACTTGTACTTTTATCTTTTAAGGACTACAAGTCTTTCCTTCTATGGATCGCTTTAAGAGAATGTTAATAATGTTAATGCCATCTTGTTGATTTATTGTTATAATAAACAAATACAGTACTTATGTACCGTATGATGAATGTATATATGCGTCTTGTGTCTTATCTTTCCATTCCAACAATAATTTACAGAAAAATATGGCATTTTATAGATGGTTTGAATTGCGATTAATTATGATTAATTAATTTTAAGCTGTAATTAACTCGATTAAAAATTTTAAACGTTTGACAGCCCTATATAAAACCTGTTTTCAGTTATTTCACTTTTTTGCCAAGTACATTATTCCACATATTTATTCATAGTTTTGATATCTTCAGTGAGAATTTACAATGTAGGCTACTATAATATTAGAGAAAACGCACAAAATATGAGGTGTGTCCATCAACATGTTTTGCCCCCGCCAACCAAAGTCAAAGTCCGCCTATGGTTACATCCTGTAACTATAAAATGTCCGTAAAGGCTGGTTACAAACTGTAGAAGTGCTCTCTTTACCTGTAGGGTGTGCTTCGAGTTGTATAGCGCTGTGCTGTAATTCCAAGTGGTTCCTTGAATTGGATGTGGAAGTTTTGAGCCAGCGCAAAGTACAGAGATATGGTTTGTCATCTTTACTGGACAAAAATGTGCAGTAATTGCGTTATTTAGTGAGCAAATGCAGCCGTTTGTAGTATCTCTCCTGCCTCTTTCATTGCGTCCCGACGAGGTAGCTAGACTATGTTGTTTTAGCCATCGCAGACAGCGCTCACACAGCATGGTAATACACGTGACCCATTTTTTTGTCCTCCTATTAGAAAACGTGACATGTGATGTCGCTCCCAAACTCAAGAGCAACATTTCTTTTTGAAATGCTCTTCGTATAAGACTACAGGATTCTTCATTCTACATACATTATGAGGCAATCACAAAATAGTAACGCACAGGCACTAAAGAAACTAATTTTAATCAGATTACTGGTTTGGAAAAATGAACGTGTTAGATTTCTTTCTTTCAGTAATGAGCAATCAGATTACTGACAACACTGGTAGTGACGCATTACATTTACTTGAGTAACTTTTTGAGGAAAATGTACTTCTTAATTTTACAATGCAATACTTTTACTTGAGTAGATTTGTGAAGAATAAACACTACTCTTACTACGCTACTTTGGGCTACACTACAGTTGTTACATTTTTCCTCTTTCTTCTACAAATTGACTTTATTTTCGCCAACATTGCCGACAGAAGCGGTCTCATTTTCACCAATGAGAGGTTGCAACAATAACCACGTGCTCTGTTATACAAATCAAAGGTAACAATGATTTTCATCATTAGAGGGTGCTCATGCTCTTTGGACAGGTGATTTTTTAATTTTTTTCCCCACAAGAAAATTATATTTAATTTCAGTCAACATTTGCTCACTTGGTAGTGCATAAAGGGGGGAAAAAGAATCAAAACAATTTCAAAAGTGGTACAAAATACTGTATCAGCATGGTAATGTGCGGTTCCGGCTCTACACAGGGGCAAGAGGAGGCAGTACTCCCTCAAATTAATGTCTTGTCCCCTCAAATCAAAATTTTATAAGTTTAAAAAGCACATTTTTAATACAGTCAGAAAATTAATATATTACAAATTGACAGATTAATATGCACTCAATTTACAATCACTCCGTATACAAAATCGACACATTGCTCCTTAATATGGTAATTTATGCACGTAACTTTGACTGTGATAGGTATGAGTTAACACTTCCACGAAGCACGTTCATATGCTGTGTGCAAGTGTTTTGGAAGATCTGAGTTCCCAAGTTGGAAAATCTTTCTGCTTTACTATTTACGTATCAGGCAGTTAACTTAGGGAAAACTACTCTGGTCTTGAATTAAAATAGCAGATTAGGTATGTGGTATTTGAGTTGTATCAATACTGATGCTATTTATTGCTATCTGTTTATATGACAAAAATGAATCAATCTGTATGAATTAATTCCCTCAATTGCCTTAATTCTCTTTGGGATATACTGTGATCCCTAACAATTTTGTCTGTGTGCTCATCATAATTTCCAGCTGTTTTACAAGCATTTTATTTGTTACTGCAGTCCCTGTAATCTGTAACAAGATGTATTATTTTTATTTGTATTTGAATCAAACAGCATTACGCTTGCAAATGAATATTAGAAAGTTATTTGCTCGCAGCAAGGAGGAATGAGAGGGAAACTAGGTACCCCAGGTTGGCAACATAAACCACTTTTAGGTCCCAAATTACCAGCTGAGAAACACTGATTAATTGCGTAACACTTTTGATATAGCGATCGACTGAGGTGGCAGTTAAAGTCAGGTAGTACTCGCCAGGATTACACACAGTTAACTGTAAACCAATAATCATACACTCCAACATAAGTAAAATTTTATTATTGGCTAAAATAAAATAAAAGTAAAAATAGTTCCAAAATTGAAAAAGCATATTTCGAAAATGTGCAACAATATATACTTATCAGTGTTTCAATTACTTTATCCACGGGCTACAGCAAAATAAACATTTCCTGATTTTAAATTATATAAAATATACTTCAAAAACTGTTAGTAATACTGCATTTGATAATTCCCACTCTGTACATTCGCTATAACTTTCCTCCCAATAATTATCAATGATAGCGTTTTCTCCGTCTGCATTGGTTTGTGTTCTTTTTTTCGTAATGTCAATTGTTGGCTTACCCTAACAGCCCCCTGGACTCTCAACTAACCTCTAACTCCGACTAACTCCAACATGGATTGTCTTTTTCTTTACTCAAATGTATTTGCTGTCTTTCTGCGTGCGCTGAACTGTGATGCCCTACTGTTACGGTACAGAGCAACTACAAATACCGTTACCCTCTTAGTATTATGTAATTACCAAACTGGTAAGGGAAAGTAAAGAAGTTGAGTGACAGGCGCATGTATGCATTTGTGTTTTGCAGAATGTTCTTGGTGGCATCACGTGAAGGACAACTACCCGACGTTTACTCCATGATTCATGTTCGCAGAAACACTCCAATACCTGCCGTCCTCATACTGGTCAGTTTACTGCTATAAAGGAAATATCAAGTTCAATAAAGTGTGAATACAGTACTGTATAGTGATAACAACCTACCACTTTCCTTAATCATAAATTACGGTGTTTGAGATGACTTTCTGTATTCATACAGTGGTTCACTGAGACACAGTGTGAGTGACCTGACCTAAACATTTTTTTATTGTCATGAGAAATTTTTCTATATGCTCAGAATGTCCTTTTTCGGGCTACTTTTATTGGTCCTTTTTTCTCTTCTCTGTCGACAGCTGGGATTGTAATTATTATGCGGCAGACTAGATTAATCTTAAATATGGGTAGGGTTGCCACCTTTTAGAAATAGAAATAAGGGACGCCCCCCTCACGCCCAAAGCCGTACAGGCGGGGAAAAAAATTAGACATCCTCAAAACTCCTGAGAAACATAGAAATGTATCTATTTTTATATGAGAAAAAAAAACCAAAATGCTTTGATTTAAACTTTAAAGTGTTTTACTCACATTTGAACATGCAAACAAATAAACATGACTGTACAGACAGCCTGAACCTAAACATTGTCATCGTAAACAAGTAACATATGAACGTGCATAACATAGAACTAATAAACAGATTTGAAAAAAGAGAGTGCATACCTTCCCTCGACTCCTTTTACGTCCTTAAAGTGTTTTACTCGCATTTGAACATGTAAACAACTAAACATGACTGTACAGACAGCCTGAACCTGAGCATTGTCATAGTAAACAAGTAACATATGAATGTGCATAACATAGAACTAATAAACAGATTTGAAAAAAGAGAGTGCATACCTTCCCTCGACTCCTTTTACGTCCTTAAAGTGTTTTACTCGCATTTGAACATGTAAACAACTAAACATGACTGTACAGACAGCCTGAACCTGAGCATTGTCATCGTTAACAAGTAACATATGAATGTGCATAACATAGAACTAATAAACAGATTTGAAAAAAAGAGAGTGCATAGCGTCTCTCGACTCCTTTTACGTTCAAGGGTTTTACTTGCATTTGAACATGTAAGCAATTAAACATGACTGTACAGACAGCCTGAACCTGAGCATTGTCATGGTAAACATATGAATGTGCATAACATAGAACTAATAAACAGATTTGAAAAAAGAGAGTGCATAACTTCCCTCGACTCCTTTTACATCCTGTTTTAAATAGCAAAACTAATAAACACATAAAAAATGTGTATAACATAAAACTAATAAACAGTTAACAAAGGAAGTGCATAGCTTCACTCAACTTCTGTTATGACCTGTTTGTGTTTGTGTGTGTGTAGGTGGGTGTGGGGTGTGCTAGACCAGGTTTAAACCGCTCACTATCTCACCCTCTCTTCCAGGAGTACTTCTTGTTACGTCTTGCAGCATAGAGCAGCTCCTTATCTTTCAGAACTGTGGTGTGGAACTCCGTACAGGTCTGCTTTAAGTTCAAAGTGATGAGGAGCTCACTATTCAGGAGTTCCACTGAGCACCTGCCCCTTGTATTACACCACTTGTTGGTCATTCTGGGGAAGATCCTTTCCACGTATCCAGTGGATGCTGGGATGCTCAGGATGTGTCTCGTGATAGAGAGGATGTTGGGCACATCAGTTTCTTCAAACACAGCCATCCACCTTGCAGCAACACCCTTGGACTTCCATTCATCAGCACTTTCTTCCCTGAGCCTCTTCAGGACGGTAATGGCTGTGGTGGATTCATCATAAAGCTCATCCATCGTCAATTTATTGATGAGGTTGAGTTTTTTAGCCACCTTCTCCATTTGATCAAAGGTCAGAGTGCCTTGGTGGAGAGAGAGAGACTGCAGTGCGAATAGCCAGTTGTCTTCTGAGAAATCAAACCATTTCTCAAGATATGAAATGGCTTTATTGAGAAATGCAGTGAATTCGGCCCTTGCCATGTTTGCTTCATGGGGTAGGAGCCCCTGCAGCTTTTGCCTTGTTAGGTACCCATAGAACTGGTCATCTCGTCTCTGTGTGAGCTTTTGCATGAATTTTGCCATTATGGAATATAGCTCAACACAGGTGGTTGCATTGCCCTCCAGGCTCTTCACTACATCCTCAAAGAGGGAGTATATTGTTTCAGAATAGAAGGTAAACCTCCACAATGTCTCCATCTTCCACAGCAGAGTCTTTGTTGAGCTTTAACAAAGCTCGCACTTGCTTGGGAGACTCCTCTCCTAGGCTGATGAAATATGACTTCAGTGCAGTCCAGCTCAGCATCAGCCGATGGATTGAAGGATGAAGGGAAAGCCACCTGGTTGTCACATGTCTTAAGATCTCCTTGAATTCAATATCACAAAACTCACAAAAGTCTTTGAGTGACTCTCTTCTTTTAGATGATGTAGAGAAGTGGCCATAGACCTTCAACACAACATTCTCATCATCTACAGTGAGCTCATCAAGGGCGTGCTTCACTGTATTGTGCACTATGTCGGCATGGTAGTTTCCTTGCAGCAGATTATTGCTTTTTCTGTAGAATAGTGAAGACAGAGTTGTGAATAGCATAATTAACATTGGTGTTGTCAGCACTGAATGCGGTCACATGATCCATTGACAGGCCAAATTTCTTAAGGGAATGTTCCAGGAGGGCTACACTTTCAGCAGCTGACTTATCTGCATTCTCTATAAAGTCCAGCATTTTGTTGGTGACCCCAGACTTTGGACAGAAGTACTGGGCAGCAAGGGGAAACATCTTCCTGTTCCCTTTATTCGAAGCATCAGTCTGTATGGAGAAGGGAATGGGTGATGTTAAGACCTACAGTACATCACCCACTGCCTTTGGACCCAGGATTTCTTTCACCAATGCCTCTTGCTTTGTTCTCCCCAAAGTCATTTTCTTCACTATTTCGGAATCACCTATAATCTTTTGATTGAGCTTGTGTCCACAGTCAGCACTGTTGTAGCTCTGGCCATGTTTTACAGTGTGGTAGACCTGTGTCACCTCAGCTGCAGTAATCTAGAGGGTAGGAGTGGGATTATGTCAAATTATTACTTTAATTTTGGTGTCACTATTAATCAATCAATAGATAGTATATATTCGCAGTAGGACTATTTATTCACAATCACAGTGTTCATTTGCTGTTAATCTATTAGGAAAAATTCCAAATGAGCAGCAGTAGTTAGCACAACAAAATAAGATGTTCTTTATGGGTGCATAAATTCATTCCATATTGAATAATAATAAATACATGTTAAAAAAAAAAAAATCAACATTCCTGAAAATAATAAACCATACTAGCAACTGAAATAGCCTAGCTATGCTCCTAATTAAGATGTATGAGGGTAAATACAATATAAAGCCTAGATGTCCTCAATATATAATAGCATACCAAATCAAGCTCAGGGGATGTTTCAGGTACAAAAAATGTCACAAAGGTGCCTGGCTCTTCTGGGACCTTATATTCCTTTTGTGAAGGTCCCCTGCTGCAAGCTGTTTCACATCTGCCACACCTCCGTGAGACACAGCAAAAATTTTCCTGCATGCCTTGCAGTTCGCTTTATAATCATCATTAATTACCCTATCGAGCCACGGGCTGCCCGCTTCCCACTCCAGTCTATATTTTTGGAGACGTTTCCTCTTTTGAGGACGAGGTGGCGTGTCCGGAGCGTCTGCTGTTGAACTTGTTGAAGACATCTTTGTTTTGAAAACGCGCGGGGCGGTGCACTAAGCAGAGCGAGTGAGGTAACTAGGCAACGAACCCGGAAGTGGAGCGCAATGCAGTGCAGGGCAGACAGCAAGCAGGCAGATAACATTTTGCTGTCTTCAGTATTTCCTGTCCTTTATTTTTGGTCATTATTGTTAGTTCAGTGTTCACTTATGAGCACGCGAATGTGTGTGTGACATACGTGCCTGGTCTGGGCACGCACCACAGTTAGGGGAGGAGCCGCCCCGCCGCTGGAGCGGCGGATCATCGCCGGTCCAGGGGCATGGCGGGCGGGTCGCGGGTGTGCGCTCCATGGGACAATGGTGAAATACGGAATAAACTGCGTTTCGTTTTGGTTCAATACGGAACACAACTTTTAATTCCCAATTACGGAATGATTCCGTATTTCAAGGGACGGGTGGCAAGCCTAAATATGGGACAAATTGTCACTCTGGTTGGCCATTAGCGAGCTAGCAAGTTAGTGGCTAAGCGTTTAGAACAGTGGTTCTTAACGTTGCTGAAGGTACCAAACCCCACGAGTAGGGATGGGAATTGAAAACCGGTTCTTGTTGAGAATCAAGAGAGAACCATTGTTTTAGTTCCTTGGACTCATTTGCAAAGGATGCCCTTATCGATTCCTGTCGGCCCGGATGACATCACCACGCTCGATGCACAAGTAATGAAAACTACGCAAGCTACGCAAGATGCGTAGCAAGGGCGCAGGTTTGCAAAGGGACGGTAGGGACATAACACTACCAACTTTTCAGGATGATGAAATCATCCCCAGGACCTTTTAAGCAACCTTATTTGCATATAATAATGAGTCCAATTATATAGGTAATTTTGTCTTCCCAAATGCTATAAGGATAAAATTGACCCTACCATTATTAAGTGAATTATTTTCATTATGTTAAGACTTACATTTACTGCTTTTCACTTGCTGAATTTGCCGGTCCATTTTTTCCCCTCAAATGCACGTTTGATTGGCTGATGACTTGCATATATTTAAAATGTTTTCTACATTATTTACGATATTTTTATTTGCAGCCTATGCAGACATTTTTTCAGATAATCATAGTCGAGGTAAAAAGTATGCATGTAAGTATGTTAATATAGTATGTGTTCAAATATTGCAATTTAAATTTGCTAATAAAAGTTATTGAAAACAAAGGTTTGAATCAAACGGTGTATCACCTGACCAATTCACATGAAAGTTAGTATAAGTCAATACATTTTTATTAGCATTGATCATTTAGCCTATCAATTAATTAGGTTTATGTTCGTGAGAAATGTAGCCATGACCCCCGTTCACCTAATCTGTTTGGTTTTATTAATGTCCCAACCCCAGCAAAAAGCGTACATACAGGTTATGCTGTTATACGTTCCTACCAATGTTGAGACCAAACCTAGGCCCTTAATGCATAGTGACGTCAATTACCAGTGCAAACAGCAGGATACATGGCGCCTAAGCGGCACAAACGCGCCAAAGTTTAGCTACACTTAAGGATGACAACAGAGCAACTTACAATACTTACAGAGTCAAGATGTCTACACTACTAAAATGCAAAAGCGTTTGCACACACAGCTACCAATAACAGATAAGACTTTAAGATAGGACTTTATTAATCCCTCATAGGGGAGGTTCGGGCATTGCAGCAGCTCAGACAGTGTACACTCAAACGAATAACATATAGACAAACTATAAGAACTACAAAAAAAGTATATACAAGTTACCTACGACTAAAATACAAATGGAATCTAACATAACTGTAGATTGTCTCTTTGTCAGAAACATGTTCTTATAATTCATGTACATCTAATCGAGAGTACAGACCTCTACTGTTTATATAGTTTAATGGCGGTGGGCACAAAGGAACACCTATACCGCTCCGTTCTGCACCTAGGAGGTATAAAACGCTGACTGAAAGAGCTGTCCATCTGCCACGTCTCGTCATGGAGAGGGTGGTAGGGGTTATCTAAGATAGCTTTGAATATAACCATCATCCTCCTCTCAGCCACAGTCTCCAGACTTCCCAACTCCAGGTCCACCACAGGATTGGCCTTCCGTTCCAGTTTCTTGAGTCTGCCCACCTCACCTGCCTTGACACCGCTCCCTCAACACACTACAGCGAAAAACAAAGCACTAGCACCCACTGGTAAAACATTTTCAATATCCTACCAGAGACGTTAAAAGATCTCAGTCTCCTCAGGAAGAACAGCCTGCTCTGTCCCTTCCCGAAGAGGGCATCAGTGTTGTGCGACCAATCCAGTTTATTATTAACGTAGACCCCAAGGTACTAGTATGAGTCCACCCTCTGCACCACTTCCCCCAGGGTGATGACTGGGGATGACTTCCCATTCTTCCTACAGTCCAACACCTGCTCCCTGGTCTTGCTGATGTTAAGTCTCAAATGGTTGCTGCTGCACCATATAATAAAGTTGTCAATCAGTTCCCTGTACTCATCCTCACTGTCATCCGTTATACATCCAACAATAGAGGAGTCATCCGAGAACTTTTGGAGATGGCAGGAACCAGAGTTGAACTGGAGGTTAAAGGTGTAGAGGGCGAAGAGGAATGGCGCCAAGACCGTACCCTGAAGCACTCCAGTATTGCTTATTACTGTAGCAGAGGTACAGCCATCCAGTGTGACGCACTGGTGCCAGTCAGTGAGGTAGTCCAAAATCCATGCTGCAATGTCAGGGTGCAGCTGCATCGCCAGCAGCTTATCCTTTGGGAGGCAGGGCTGGATGGTGTTGAACGCACTGGAGAAGTAAAAAATCATCACTCTCTCAGTGCTTCCCTGATACCAGATACTGCTAACTTGAAGTGAATGTCACATTTTTGATCCGGTCTGGAGTTACCATCAACCCAGCAGCAGCGGTGGCATTAGAGTATTAACGTGCTCTCCCCTTAATATCTGTAACCTAACAGTCCAGAAGAAAGACAGGCAGGCCGGTGTTACAACACGCTGGGCTCTTGTGGCCCACATTTATTCAACAAAAACAAAAAGGACAGAATCAACCAAGCTAAATGATCCAAAACCTCCATGATCGAGGATCACAGTCACGCCGTGGAATGCCTCTCCAGACTCTTCTCGGGTTGGCTCCCACGCCCCCCCCCGAAGTCTCTCCCCTTTTATACATTGAGGAGAGCATCTTGATTGCAATTGCCTCATCAGGTGTTGCCTGATGATGAGGTGATTGCCTGCAGGTGGTGTGGTGGTCGCCGTCCATGGTGCTGAACCCCTGTGGCGAGCCTTATCGCACTGGGACACCACACACCCGCTCCGTTAGATGGAAACCAGGGTCGCGTTCTGCTCCTTCCGAGGCAGTTCTCTGCTTTCTCAGAAGCCGCCCTCTGCCTCAGCTGCGCACGCGTGCACCAGCATGCTGTCTGCCTCCGTCAGCTCGGGTTTTCGGGCAGCAGGGGACTTGCGTGCCCGCATCCTCCACCAGTGCAAAACACAAGGTCCGGAAGGAGGTCAGGCAGGCAGAGGTTGCGAACTCACTGGGTGTGAGGACTGGACTCAAGGCAGGACTCAAACGCAGAGTTTTCTTGGTTTATAAAATGATTTATTCAACAATGTCTCTCTTAAGGTAACAACAGACAAAAAAATCACTTCACCAAGGAAGGCAAAAATGTTATCAAAACACAACGTAGCAAACAAACACATGATTCAAGGTCAGATTCTTTACTTTGGCTGTGGACAAAAGCTGGCTTGGGTGACATATCAACGGACGATGTCACTCTGGCACAAAACAAAGGGGAGACTGAGTAATATATATACATATATATATATATATATATATACACAGAATGTAATGGGAAACAGGTGGAACCAATTGGTGATTAGGGAGGACAAGAGGAAGGTCAAGTGCTCTGAAACAAGTAAAACAGGAAATAACCATGACATGACAAACCGCACCACGGTGTGACACTGGGCTCTTGTGGCCCATATTTATTCAACAAAAAACAAAACAGAATCAACAAAGAAAAACGATCCTAAATTTCCGTCATCAGGAATTACGGCCACTCTGTGGAATGTCTTTCCAGTCTCTCCTCCGGGTAGTTCCCGTGACTCCACTCCTTCCAAGTCTCTCCCCTCTTTTATATTGGGGAAAGTGCCTTGGTTGCAATTGCCTCATCGGGTGTTACCTGATGAGACGATTGCCTGCAGGTGTGGTGGTCACCTCCCAGGGGTGTCACTGTCCATAGTGCTTAACCCCTGTGGCGAGCTCAGCAGCACTAGGACGCCATATACCGCAGGTACCTAACACTGCCCATCATGTTATCTCTATTTGCCTCATTGTAAAACCTACTATTACTAACTGTTAACATTAAGAGAGTCCCGTCTCATGAATTACATTTAGATGATCATGAGAGACAGAGTCAGAGGCGGGCAGTACTCACTCGAGTCCACCGCTAGCGTCTCCTTTCAGTGTGGCATTGAAGAGTAAAATGACCCAGGCCAGGATATACTAGTGACTACGTTTGTGGTTAAAGGCTTGCACCCGTTAGGCTACGTTCATACTACAGGTCTTAATGCACGAATCCGATTTTTTCGTGTTTTTCCGACTCGAGTGAGGCATTAACTTGACGGTCTGAACGTGACAAGTCGCATAGAACGGGACCATTTCAAATCCGATCTGGGTCACTTTCGTATGTGGTCTAAATCCGATCTGGGCCACATTTTTCCAGACTGTCGCAGCGGTCTGTACTGTCCAGTCCCGCAAATCGGATTTAATGCAGCAATTACGTCATCAAATAGCGAGAGAGTCGTTACCGTAGCGATGCACCTGTGCGTTATTAGCGCCTAGCTTGCAGTGAACACGGCTTTTGAGGAAGAGCTGAGCTTGACAACAGTCATAAAAAATAAAAATGGGTTGAGGATAAGCCTGAGAATGCTCAGTTTTCTCTCTGTTCCAAGTGAGCAATATTTCAACATTGCCTCCACGGCCGAGAGTCGGGACAAACTGCCCGTATGTGTGTGTGACGTGCACGGACAGTGCGTACATGCTATCGATCCATATAAACTTTGAATATTTGCCTAAAAGGGGATTATTTATGTCTGTTATTTGTGTCCACCTTTTGAAAAGCAAAATATGATATCCCTGGAATGACGGATGACGTCTGTCATTTGTTTTGATTGTTCTGCGCATGCGGGTCTTCTTGCTTAGCGGGTGTCGGACTGCGAATTAGTGCACATGCGTAATACTTGAACGGTCTCAATGGATAAAGGCAGTCTGAACGGGCACGCCAAAAAAACGGATATGACAAAAAATCGGATTCGTGCAGGATTCGTGTAGCCTAAGGCTACGTTCATACTACAGGTCTTAATGCACGAATCCGATTTTTTGTCATATCCGTTTTTTTGGCGTGCCCGTTCAGACTGCATCAAAACAAATGACACACGTCATCCGTCATTCCAGGGATATCATGTTTTGCTTTTCAAAAGGAGGACACAAATAACAGACATAAATAATCCCCGTTTAGGCTTATATTCAAAGTTTATATGGATCGATAGCATGCACGCACTGTCCGTGCACGTCACACACATATGGGCAGTTTGCCCCGACTCTCTCTCGGCCGTGTAAGCAATGTTGAAATATTGCTCACTTGTAAAG
This sequence comes from Corythoichthys intestinalis, assembly GCF_030265065.1. Lineage (NCBI taxonomy): Eukaryota > Metazoa > Chordata > Actinopteri > Syngnathiformes > Syngnathidae > Corythoichthys > Corythoichthys intestinalis. The sequence continues at coordinate 7,653,210 of NC_080405.1, read as the reverse complement.
GAGAAAACTGAGCATTCTCAGGCTTATCCTCAACCCATTTTTATTTTTTATGACTGTTGTGAAGCCCAGCCCTTCCCCGAAAGCCGTGTTCATTGCAAGCTAGGCGCTAATAACGCACAGGTGCATCGCTACGGTAATTACGTAATTGCTGCATGAAATCCGATTTGCGGGACTGGACAGTACAGACCGCCGCGACAGTCTGGAAAAATGTGGCCCAGATCGGATTTAGACCACATACGAAAGTGACCCAGATCGGATTTGAAATGGTCCCGTTCTATGCGACTTGTCACGTTCAGACCGTCAAGTTAATGCCTCACTCGAGTCGGAAAAACACGAAAAAATCGGATTCGTGCATTAAGACCTGTAGTATGAACGTAGCCTTAGTCATCGTAGATGACCCTGATTTTCAGTAGGTGAATGTGTTCAATTGTAGGCCTTAGTCAGAGAATGTTAAAAGTTGCATGCTTTCCTCTAACCAGATGTTTCATCTCATTCGTCCCCATTATAAAATTAAAAAGATTCTCAACCCAAAGTACAAAGCCCCAAACAGAGACAGTTTAACTAACCACTTGATTCCTGCTTGGTATGCATTTGAAAAGGGAAATCTGGTCTCTGAGCTGAAACGTGTCAAAGGCAGCCATCACTCATAATTGATCTGTTTGTTCTCCTTTTTTTCCAAAGAGAACTGATAAAGTATCAAATCGTTCCACAAAATTGAAAATAGGATCGGAATCGTAAAAATCTTATCAATCACACTACACTAGGTGTCGTGAACCCCCCACCCCCACCCACACACACACTTGGAAGTGTCAGACCCGACAGTCAACGATTCTACATTCAAGTGGATGTGAAGTAATATTAAATATATTATATATTTAATATATTATATTAAAATATAATATGAAGAAAAATATTTAAACCTTTTTTTAATATAAAAAAAAGGTTTAAATATTTTTTCAAAAAACTTATTAGTGCAGTATTGGTAACGATACCACACAGCCAAGTATCTGGAGCAAAAAATTGTATCGTTAGTTTACATTCTAAGCTATAAATTGGCAGTCTCGGATTGTTATGGCAGACATATAAAGAATGTTACAAAAACTATTTAGCACTCACTATAGATTATCTATGGAATTAGGTCGATTAAGATCGGTTTCCTGCTCAGTAAAAGAATAACAGAAGTGTTGGATGAAGCCCCTTTGTCAGCTCCAGGCTCAGCAAAGAAAATGGCAGAAAACAAAAATAAGAGCAGAATCTCAAAGCATTAAGATACTGATGAATTCCAGGTTCCTTATACAGGCTTTGCACCACCAGATGCTATCAAGACACCCGCCCGGGACTTAAAAATGCTGTTTACTGATCAGATTATTAAACATATTGCTTATCAAACTAATCTGTATTCTCCCTAGAAGTTAGGGATCAAAACCAACAGATTTCCTGGCTATGATACTTTTAATGGGTGTTTCAACAGTGTTTGACAGACAACTATGACATCCACTGTTCTGAACACCCAAAGAACAAGGAAAAACCCAAACAGGTGAAAATGGGGGAAGAACCAGATGTGGAATCACTCCTTCAAGATGACTAGGCAATAATGGATGTCAAGTGGTCAACTTTTAAAAATTTAAATGATGCTATACAACGATATCTAAAACAACTACAAAGTCCATTCATTGTGATGAAACACCATAGATAGTATTCAGGAGAAAGATCCTTCCTGACGACCTAATGCTAGACTCCTCCAACATTGCATCAAAGGAAGATGACCACATTCAAACTGGTCTTGGTCGGTTGGTGTGGAGCCAATATAGAAGCTTCGTTTACTGCAACCCAGTCCCCCCCTCACCGGATTGAGCATGCTCGCAAACCTGCAGACTTCTGTTTTGCTCTCTGTGTCACCTAAAGACGTGCATGTTGGGAAAGTAGGTTCTGGAAGGAACATACGATGCAACTAAGTCGACAAGGTAGGAAGGTGCCAAGTCATGTAATATTTTCTAAGAAAGTAGAAGGGCCTTAAAATTGCCAGTGCAAATTAGCCTAGAAATAATGTAATAAATACTCATCCTGGCCAAAAGCCTTTCCGCCGAAAAAAAAAAAAACCCTGATGAATGGAGCTTCAAAGTTTTCTGCTGTGCCAGTTCACCTGGGATCAGCCATGATATACTGCTGTTGGCATGACACCCCATAGTCTGACCATGAGACCCCACAGTCTGACCAAGAGGTTCTACGCCGCATTGCTGTTGACAGGGCAACAAGAGTTGAGGATTTTGCTAGCCTTAGCACAACAAGAGTGCTGAATCTTCTAATCTAAGGTGTGGAGTCCTTCAGATTTCAGTTATCAGATGTTCCTTGTGGTAGGAGAGGCTGTTCTTCCATTATTCTTGACTGCTTGTTATCCCATCCATTTTCCTTCGCTGCTCTATCAAGGGTCTTTCACACTCTTCAGTCTTGATCTTGGTGAGTGAAGTAGGAGCTACCTCTGGGAAACAATGTTGTGACAAGATTTTGGAAAACCATCACACAGCCAGGGATATGTTTTCTCCTGTATGTTTTCTTCTGTGACAACCACCTAACTAGTGTTGACCTGGTCCTGAGCCTGGATGGAAACCTGGGAATATTGTGCATTGGCACAGTCTGCACACCCGCGTTGCTGAAGCTAACCTCATAGAAGACAAAGATCTTCAAGTCTGCTGAAGTTGTATTTGCACCAAATGGTATGAGAAAAAGTGTCTCACCCTCCTGAGCAGTGCCTGTGAAATCATGCCAGCAGTGGAGCAAAAACGAGAAAGTAAACATTGCTGTCCAGTTCCCATCCCGTTAGTGATAAGCATTTAAGTTGCCTTGATCTTTCAAACATGCATGTTCATCTGTACAAGACACTAGCCAATTCACGCCGCTTTTATTCCCCCCCTGTTTGGATGCACCCTTGACCAGTGCACCTCCAATTCCTGTGGTGTATACTGAAGAAGAAGACAATAATTCCCAAGATGTTTTGCTTGACTCTGGGACACAGTTTGAAATAGGTCAACAAGCCAGCATGTAGACAAGGCCTACAATCATCTCGCTGTCCACTGCTAATGTCCTATTAGAAAAAGTGTCCCCAAAACCCCCTACGACCACATTTAGATGTGCACTATTACGACAATCGACATTGGCCACTTAATACTGACAACCAGGGGCCGTGAAGCCTTTGCCCAAAGGGTCTGTCAAGATAGAAATGTGGGAGGAGCCTTGTTTTCCTGTGCTTGATGGGTCTATAAAAATAATGTGCCTAAGGTTATACGAGCCTATATTTTGTTTGTGCAGTTTATTTGAAAGATTTCTTGCTAAGAGGCAGTCATGTGTGTTTACTCTCAAAATACTGAACCCTACATTGCTCCTGATGGTGTGTAATTAGTAGGTGAATGAGGAAATAATGTCAAAGCACCTAGAAGTTAGAAAAGTGCAGTGCAAGTGTAAGCCCATTTACCATTTAAATTTTTGACATTCTGCTGTGGAAGTATGTAATGTCTGGGCCCGTCACTTTTATCAACAACACCAGTTCCAATGTCTTTTCTTTTAATGATAAGAGAGGAAAAAATTAACCCACTCCAAGCAGAAAAGACAATGCAAAAATTCGGGCTTTATGAAATATCTGCTCATAAAATGTTTTCAATATTTTTTAAATAAAATGTGACTTAAAAACCCAACTATATCCCCCCCCCCCCAATTAACTGAAATGACAGAAAAATGTGGCAAAAAAGCGGAGTTGCCCTTAACTTATTTTTAAATTCTGTGTGCAGTATCCGATGACCATGCTCCAGCTATTTCTGGGAGACATCTACAGCCTGTTAAACTTCATGAGCTTTCTGCGGTGGTTATCTATTGGTGTGGTCGTACTTGGATTAATCTATCTTCGATACACCCAACCTGACCTCCCACGCCCCTTCAAGGTCAGTATTGACACACTTTGTGTTTTCACCTATGGACATTTCATCCAAGCAATATTGTTTTCAGAAAGCAAAAATACTTGCTTTGCCCAATGTTCCAAGGGTGCCAGTGTTACCAGTATCACTTTTTGGAACCTAAACTAAACATGGTTTTAAAATTATAGAACTGAAACACAGGACGCACAAAAACCTACATGCCACATACATATGAGGGTGATGGTTTAAACTAGCCCCCATTTGTCAAATTAGACCCAAAAGCAGGGAAATTGGGGAGGCGAGACAAGGTGCAGGTGAACTCAAAAAGGTTTATGAATAATTAACAAAAACAAAAAAAGTACAAACAAAAGGCTAGGACAGGGGTCAGGAACTTTTTTGGCAGAGAGAGCCATGAACACCACATATTTCTAAATGTAATTCTGTGAGAGCCATATAATATGTTAAAAAAGAAAAATACAAGTAATGTGTGCATTTTGTGTTATTTCAACACTTATAAAGTATCTCTGAATTCTTTTTAATAACATAGTTATGTTGTTGCTAATCAATGATCAGTATTTCTTACCATTAATGCGACTTCTGGGAGACACTGAGACACAGATGGTTGATACAAGAGGCAGCGGATTGGTCAAGACACAAGGAGCAGGCCACAACAGGTGAAATCAATGGGTAATCACATGACAAGACCCACTAGGGCACAACCCTAACAGAACTTAATAGGCTGTATTGGCACCATGGAAAAAGTGCTTAGAAAATGGATTTCGTTCCACTGAAATGGATCTACATGATCTCTGCATTGTAATTTACATACGTTGCTAATTACTACCAAAAAAAAGTTCTACTCACGGTTTCCAGTCATTTTTTAGTAATTAGCGTTTTCGTGTCGGTCTTTTTTTCCCCCGTGGCGCAGTGATATTGATACGGCGGAGTCGTATCGTCAGTGTGTGAAGCCATTTTAGGTCACGTGCACCAATAGGAGACGAGGACTGTTGCTATGCACTTCGAAAACAAACAATATGGCGGCGACCGTGTCAAGCTACGACACGAGCGAAGATGAACCAAAGATAAGAAAACCGCATTCGGAATTTAGTCAAAAGGCATCGAAACGATGCTATATGCATCTCTCAACTGTCCAAGGGCGAAAAAGGGCAGGAATTTGGAAAAAACGTGCAGAGCCCGCGTGGTTGCGTCAGACAATGGCTTTCTCTCCAGGCTCCGTCGAAGGATCTTGCTGAAAATGCGTCGACTGGGATTTTTAACGACATTCACAACAGGTAAGCCACACACACGCCTTTTGTTGTGAATAACTATGGGAGTTGTAGGCTTCTGGTCAGATCACATATGAAGTTAAGACTTGCAATGTGAGTTCTGGGCTGTAGCGGTCATTATTATGATGTTAGATTGTTAACTTTGAGCAAAAAGTTTAGATTGACAAATAACATAGTATTTAGTCTGTTTAACCGTAGTTCCAAAAACCTATTTGATAATTTTATTCAGGAAAAAATGGCAGAATAGACAAGCCTATATAATTTGGATTGGAAGATTATGTAAATATGATATGGATGAAACAGTTCTCACATGGTTTATGTGTGTGTGCGTGTTTTTCAGAACTGAAACACCCTTCACTGACAGCTACAACTTCTTCTGTGAGACCTTCGTCCATTAAAAGATTAGAGTTGACCAGGAAGTGCTGCGAATGGACAAGCTTGTGCAAATATGGCTTTATTGGGACCATGGAAAAAGTGCTTAGAAAATGGATTTTTTCAAAGCCAATACCCTCCTAACTTAGTCACCAGCCAGAAATGTATCTTGATGTGAATACACAAAAATACAGATCTAGCGTTGCTGTTTTTGCTTGTTTTAAGTGTTATATTAATTCTGGCAACACAAAATCTTTATCAAATATCATAAACACATCTACCAAACATTTGAAACAAGTATTGGTGCCTTAGTATACACATAGGTGAATTCAGAATGAGAAATGTAGCTAATTACTTGAAGGAAACACTTCAACATTAATGATTTGCACCCAGCACAATGAAATATTTATTGAATTAAGCTAAAGGCTTATGTGTCATATTAAAAATATCACAACCTACTATGCAATGAAATATATAAAATAAAAAATGCACGCCATGATCATAAATAGCTGAAAATCAACCCAATTGCTACCACACCCTCCTAAATGTGAATCATGGCAAAAATGGAATAAGACAAAAAAATTAAAGGGTGATCAAAAATATAATGTGCCAAAATCATAAGGTGATACTTAAAAAATGAAAGACATCACAAAAGAAGTGATGGACACGTGTTGAAGATAACTTCCAAGTTTTATTTCATGTTTCACAAGTGCTCAAATGCGAGCACACCCAGCAGCACGGACAAAATCAAGCCACGATGAGAATTCCTCTCAAACGTGTGCATGTCGCAGTTATTGTCTTGATTGCAACTGTTGTTCGATATTTCACATCATCAGTACTTGCTGGACGTGTTGGTATGTTAAAGACAAAGTTCGTTATCCATCTTTATGGCACATAACGTATGTTATACACTAAGTGTATGTTCCACCACTTCCAGCGAATATTGATGACATGAAAGATTACATAACAGACGCAATCAACGCGGGAGGGAGGAATTCTCATGTCATCTTGATGTTGTCCATGCTGCTGGTGATGGCTATATTTGAGTTCTATGAAAACATGAAATTAAACTTAGTTACTTCCTACATCTGTCCAAGGTAGTTTTTTTTTCAATGTTTTTCGTTTTTGACATGGCATTTTGATTTTGGCACAGCCTTTTTTAATCACACTGTATATACACAAAAGGTTGGAATCATTCAAGTATGGTACTGTTGGTACACATTTATTTAAACATGGAAGTATCTCATACTATAGAAATACACATTATTACACATACAAATATTGAAAAACGAATTTAAAAAAAATATAGAAATAAAAGAATAGTAAAACTGTACATGACAACATTACTCCTCAAAATCGCTTTACTCAAAGTCATCATCCCATCCAAGTGTCTTCTGTTTCTTTGGAAACATTCTCACATGGTTGGCACCGATATAAATCAGTACAAGAAAGTTTTGCAGACATACAGGAACATCTTCCCATGTCACAATTGGTTTGAAAATTTGTTTTCAAAGTAATATATTTTACTGAAAAATCACACTGTGCAACAAGAGAAAAATTTAGATGTGCAATATTTGGTTGAGTCCCATTTCTTTTAATTAGGATGTCATGCCGATTTGACATCCTGTTAATGATGTCCAGAATACCCTCCATTACTATCTGATGCTGCCGGCTGGACTCAGTCAGCAGAGCCTGACACTGCTTTTCAATGTGTTGATTTTGCTTTTCAAACACCTGCAGCATCCTATCAAATTGCGCATCTCGTTGCCTTTGGTATTCTGCGTCTGAAGCCTGCCATTCCTGCACAGTTGTTGCACAGTGTGTCATTCTTTCTTCTCTTTGCTGCAACAAATAAGGAAGGAGGAAACTCAGTGAAGAACTGGCTGTACACCACACTACAAGTTCTCACTATTTCTTAGCAAGATGCAGGAACAACAGATTATTTCCTTACCAGGTCTGGGATGGCAGAGGGTGCTGACAGCTGGGGCGGCGTTGGCTGATTATTTGTGAATCTGGACAAGCAGGAAACCGGTGTATAGTTACTGAATTTCAAAGAAAAAAATAATAGCACAACAAATATCAATAATAAAGGATGAGAAACTTGGATGTTATCAGTTTTGTATATTTTTCTAATGAAACTTAAGTGCAGCAATGATATGATCCCATTAGGTTGTTAGTTCACTCAGCCAGGCTAACCACCATTATAGCAGCACAGATTTTGCACATAAAATACAACATTTCTTTACCTGATTTAAGTAAGCTGACTGGTACTGGCACTTTGTGGGGGCAGGGAATGGCAGGACATCACAACGGTGTTTTCTGGTGGGTACACAGGGGATTAACACTTTTGAATAAAGTTCAGAGACAAATGGTGGTTAATAAAGAAACTTTTTTCTTTTAAACAAAGCATGAGTACAGCCATGATATGATCCTGCCGGATAAATAACAGTTGTACAACAGCAGGGATTTTGCATGGACAGGTTTCTTACCTGATGCGGGTTGGCATTTGTCACTCAGAGGGGGCATGGGATTGCTTGATAAAGCCATTGGTGTTTCTGGTGGTCAGAGAAATATTTTGAATTAGACCTTAATTCAAATAAACAATAGGAATACCATACGTCTTCTATTTACATTTGGCTAATGTAAGTTAGAGAAGATAAAAAAAAAAGTCAACATTTCTGAATGCATTCAGGCAGGATGACTTACCTGATGGCAACAAGGGGTACTGCAGGCAACAGGAATTGGATTTGATAGAAGAGATCTGTTTTGCTCTGTTTGAATAGAAACATAATGCATCCCAACAACATAACATTTAAAGGATTGAGAATTTAAAATTTCGCTGTGAAAAAATCTTTTCTAAAAAAAAATCTTATTTTAAAATCTTATTTTCCTAAGTGTAGACACATTTTCTGATTCTGCAGTGTTATCTAGGTCAACATATCTGTACAGCAATGTTGACATAACTATGTATTTATTCACTTAGCTTTCTCCATTACAAAAAGTAAAACGAGAGTAGTCATGTCCGACACTTAATGCATCCGTGGGGAAACACCTTCAGTAATTCGGTTCCCAATGCAGCGTTTAGAATACATTTTATCAGGGGAAAAATACAACAAAAACGACAGTGTACGCAAGTGAACCGAACCGAACATGCAAAAACAAACTGTTACACCCTTAAATAACTTCTTGTGCCATACCTTCAAGCAGCTGGGAGGGTGGGTTATTCTCCTTCTGCGTCAAAGACCGCAAAAGCGGAGCAGAGGAGTCTTTTGTTTTGGCGTTTCCATATGCTGGTCTGTGGCCCAATATGAGGTCGAGCGTCTCATACCATTTGTCAGTTTTTCTGTCTGCCTCGCTCTGGTTGTTGTGGTCTTTGATTTTCTTGTAGTCTTGTTTCAGTTTCTTCATTTTTTCCCTACATTGTTTTGCGCTGTGGTAAATCCCAGCCTTCTCCAGTTGTGCGCTTATCTCGGGAAATATTTTTATGTTGCGTTGCGACCCCCCAAGTCCTCTTTGGACGTTCGCAGTTGAATAAATAGCAAGGAGGGCTTTTACCTCCTCGTCGCTCCATTGAGATTTTTCTGGCTCCATTATTTTTCCTTCTAGCAACAACAAGAATTTACAGGCAGGGTAGTTGTTTTTTAAATATGGCGGCTCCACGTGATGCGCGAAAAGTAAGGGGCGTGTTTGCAGCTGATTTCAGTGAATCACCAAAGAGCTACGTAATACCGTTCCTGCGGCCCCGTGGAAAGTACTCACTTCAGATTTGGGGCTAAAATGGTGCTCGGAAGACGAGGTCCTCGTCCAAGTTCCTACATATCCGAACACGCAAAATGACGTCATCCACCCCCAAAAGGGTCGAGGAACTGCGGATAGTTACAACAGTGCGAAAGCGCCTAATACGAGTGACACAAGCCACACAAGGCGGTTCTTCCAGAGATGTCTAGATGGGGAGAAAATCGTCTGTGATTTCAAAGGATTTTCCAGATTCATTGCCATTCATATGGTGTGTTCCATTTGACTATGTGTTATGTGCTTTCAGTTTTGCACTATGATGTGCTGGAAATGCTTGGTAGTGTGCAGCAAAAGCTTAGCTAGGTGTACTCAATGAACACACGAGTGAACACAATGTAGAGATTTGATGGCAAGAGTCTTCTTGAAAAAAGCAGTGTCAGGCGTCAGGTTTCTCAATACTGCACACATAAAATGTTGACATTTCATGTGTGCAGTATTGAGAAAGCCACCATTGTATTGACAAACGTGTGTTAACAATTGTAATAAACTATAAACACACCTGGCTTCATTCGTTAAACACAACAGCTCAAAACTGAAGACACCTGACCCAAATGATGTGACCACACCCGTAACAGGGTGTCAGATCAGGAGTGTCAAGCCGGTCCTCAAAGGGCCGCAGTGGGTGTTGAATTTCATTCCAACGTAACGAGATGAATACCTTTTCACCAATCTGGTGCCTTACAAGTGTAATCAGTTGATTGCAATCAGGTGCTGCTTGTTTTAGCAGTGTTCTTGAGCCAATGTTATAAAGGGCTTGTTCATTGTAAGGACTAACTGTAAACAGGATGGTGTGTCGGTCAGAGCACAGGTAGAAAGGTGACAGGAATCCAGTGTGGAATTCAAATGGCTTTAATTTACCTGATCTCTTACAATCCTCCTCGATGTGCAAAAATAAGGAGTTGTAACTCCACAGGGCATTCCGTAGGAAATAGTTTGTTGTCATTTACTGATGTGCTAGTATACCTATCACGGAACCAAGGAAATGAATGATTACACCTGGTTTAAGTCTAAACTAGGACAGATAATGGCCTTAAATGTGTAATTATTTGGACTATACGGCATGTCAGCTACACTAGTATGCCTATTATCCGGATTAGTTGTTACACGGATAATTTAGGCGGGTAATATTACCCGCCGCTTAATATGGACTGCTATCTCTGTACAACAATCGGATACTAAGGAAGTGATGTCATGCCGTCGCCATTTTTAGTGTGGCATGACGGCACCGTAGACAATTGAGGCGGACGATCACGGCGTGGCATTCCCGCTCCTCTTTTCTTTTCCACACAGTTTTCTTTAACCTTCAAACTACGTCGCAATAATATGCTTTATATCAGTGCACATTTGTGGTCCTTCCTTTGCGGATGACGCGGAGATGAGCATTTTTTTTTACAGAGCTCGTCTCCCTCGTTGTCTCCGATCAGCCAGCTGCGGGGCTGGCCCCTCCCAACTCACTGCCGATCGAACGTGAGTATATAAAAATGTATAAAGGAAAATTAAACCCCGAAAAGTGACCTGCGTGGTACCCCTTGTCAAAGAGGCATGCGATTAGTTTTTTTCATGAACTATCCGTCTGTCAAAACTGTCGTCACATCCAGGATCGCCACTGTAATGCACAAGCACTCCTGGTTGTGGCTTCCAGGAAATATACGCAGCGCCACACCATATGTTTCTATTTGTTATTTTCCAAGTGGTGAGAGCGCAACTGAGCATCGATTGTAAAATCCCAAGTAACGATGTCAGGCGTTGTTTTCTATAGGAACACCTGGGGAGACAGCTTCACCCACGCTCGCTTCCACTGCCTGCCACGCCAACTCGCTCCCAGCTGTCCGTTACACCAACACAAGCGAACTGGCGTTGTGTGATAGCGAACCCAACAAGAAAACACTGGGAAACAGAACGCTAGCAACCATTCAAGAAAATAAAATGTACAGTATTGCGCTGACACCAGGAAGAGGGCTGAGCCTTTATAACAAGCAGAAACCTCATTAGAACTGTCTGTGCTGGATCTGTTGGAACAAAGACCAGAACCCACTGCGGTCCTTTGTGAAATCTGTTTGACACCCCCGGCGCAGATGATTTTGTGTCAGGGTCCACTCTGAACTGGTCGCCAGCCTAATGCAGGGAACATGTAGGCCATCAACTAATCACATTCACACAATTTCTGGGTTTGCATAACACAAATGTAAAGAAAGAGCTGCCTGAAATAAACTGGCGCACACAGAGTACATGAACGAAGCCCTCCAAAAACAAAAAAACAGTTAAAATTCTTGAAGAGGCAATTTACAAGAAAGACAGGAAAAATAATGAAAAAAACAAACCAGTTAATGATGTAACATTTACCACTTGACTATTATTATTGTTTATAGACATGTTCTTTGTCACTTTCTGTCCAGGTACCGATTATCATCCCCATGGTGTTTAGCCTTACTTGTTTCTTCATGGTCTTCCTCTCGCTATACTCTGACCCAGTCAACACAGGCATTGGATTTGCCATTTCCCTGACAGGGATCCCAGCTTACTACATCTTTGTACACTTCAACTGGAGGCCTAAATGGTTGCAAAATGGTTTAGGTAAGTCACTAAACACAACACTTGTAACTTGGGGCTCTACGCTGACTCTAAGGCTAGATTTACACAGCAGACTTAAAGGTGCGATACAATGTGAGAACAAGTGACTTTAAAATGATAGATTCGCATCCAAAATGTGCTCTGTTATCTCAAAAAGTGACGGAAAAGGCTTAATAATGAAATTAAATCCTACCGTAATTTTCGGATTATAAGGCACACCTGACTATAAGCCGCCACCCATCACATTTGACACAAAAACCGCATTTGCTCCTAGATAAGCCGCAATGGACTTTAAGTCACAGCTGTCCTCACTGTATTATGGGATATTTACTCTAAAAGATATTAACTGGTAACAATTTATTTGACATCGACATCATAAGACTGTCATAAGACCAAATGAACCACTATGAAGCTTTGAACCAATTGGCTGCAAAGTTTCATTGCTTCAAGAAGCTTCATTTTGCCATCAATGCTTCCTTGAGAGGGACAGTCAACCTTTGCTGTCCACACTGTTGTCATCTAACATGCCTCCAAGCATGCATTGCAGCGTGACAGATGTAAAATATAATCAAAATTAATGTTGTGCGCAAGTTATTTCTTCAGTTACTGTTCCAGTTGTTTCATTAATTGCTAGTTCTGGTATTCTGGAAACACATTTGACAGTGGTGCCATAAGAGTGTCATTAGACTATTATAATGAAGACATGACACTGCCATGAGCATTAAGTGACCCAATTCCTATATTTTTGCCTTTATCCAACTCGAGTGAGGCTCTGTCTTGATGGTCTGGACATGTCGCATGGAAGTGGACAATTTCCCATCCGATCCAGGCCACTTTCGTATGTGGTTTTACATGCAACCTGAGCCACAATTTTCAGAATGTTGCTGCGTTCTGAACATTTCAAGTGTCCCAAATCGACATGCAAGTGACCGCTGAGTGTTAATTTGTATTGTGTTTAATATATATGCTTTGTTTGATTTAGAAAAACACTGTGTGAAAGGCATTTTAAAGTTTTATTGTAGAAAATTGCTTTTCATTACACAACAAACCATTTTTAGAGTGTGAAACCAATGATGAAAATGTCAATTTCTTGCTGCAACTCCCTGACATGAAGGTCGCCAAAGAGCCAGATTTTTTTGTGTTGCAAACCTCTTAAAACCACAGAAATGCAAAGAAACTGGCTTTTGGCAGTTATATCTATAAAACACAACAGGTTTTACACATTCATTAGGCTACTGCATTACACTTACTGTAACAAGACATACATGAGAAATAGATTTTCATTCAAAATTGTATTTTTTTTTCAATGATGTGCAAAATAACAGTTAACAAAAACACCATACAGTAACCCAACCTCCATCTCCTAATTTTTATTTTCCCTCCCTCATCTTCTCAGTTTTATCTACTCAATAACTTAGGCGTAGGTTTGGTCTCAACATTGCTTGGGACGATATAACTGCATAATCTACATGAACACTTATTACTAGGGATGGGACATCAATAAGATCAAACAGATTATTGAATAGAGGTCAGAGATACATTCCTCACGAATATGAACCTAATTAAATGATCAATACAAAATAAATCTGTATTGACTTATACTAACATTCATATGTATTGGTTAATGTGATACACCGTTCAATTGTTTTCAAAAATTACTAAAACATTTTGAAGTGCACGCCTCTTTATTAAAAAATGGGGCGCTATCTAAGAATGGGGGACACTGGAGCACCCCAAGACTCACACTAAAGTATTGTAATATAAAAGTGATTTTGGAAAAGAAAATAATGAGAAAAATCCAAGATATCCAAGGACCGATCGACATCTGAGGCATACCAGACTCGAACAAAAGTACTCTCATGAAATTCTGATGTATGATTTCATTTCAGTTCTGTTTTTTTTTTTTTTTTTTCCATATCAGTTCATGTTCATGTCAGTGTCCCACTTGAAGTGGACCCATTCTTGGAAAGCTCCCTATTTTTGTGTGTGTGTGTTTTTTTTTTTTTTTTTAATTTATAAAGGGACCCTCTGAAGACACTGCGTTGCATTACTGTAATGCACATAATGCAAACAATGATCCAAATGAGGGACGGCTATCTTGACTTTGTTGTTCCTTGCGAAGGCTGGCCTGACAGCAGTAGTTTTGCAAGTTAGCATAATATTAAACTGTGTGAAATTGCTAACTCTGATGCAGGTCAGACTTTAAGGAGCAAAATTAGCGTTCAACTATCTAAACTATCTTACTCCACATGTTTCCACATTGATGTCTTTTACATTACTTAAAGTGGTTGCTGCTGGTGGAAAAAAACTTCTAATATCCCTCCTCTTCGAAAGGAGCAGAGGAGGCGGCATGTTGTTGACATGAATCTGTCGGGGCTGTGTGTGTGTGTGTGTGTGTGTGTGTGTGTGTGTGTGTGTGTGTGTCTGTGGTTGTCAAGTCATCAGCTAATTAAACGTGCGTTTGTGAGGGGGTGAAAATGGACCGGCATATTCAGCATGTGAATAGGGATTAATGTAAATCTGAATATAATGAAAATAATTCACTTAATAATGGTAGGGTTTATTCTGTTCTTACAACATATGGGAAGACGACTTAAATTACCTATATAACTGAAGTCATTATACTGTATAATGCAATAACGTTGCTTAAAAGTTGGTGAAGACAGTTTGAGCCTCCTGAAAAGTTGGTAGTGTTATGTCCCTACCGTCCCGATGCAAAGCTACGCCCTTGCAGTAGATTAAAATTGAATATGTCAGTTTGCATTATTGATAAAACAATAAAAAAAGAGTAACAAAATAAGTACAAATGATTCATTTTTAAAAATGAGGAAATAAATAAGTAGCCTAACATAGTTTTTTTTTTTTTTTTTTTTTTTAAAACCTGTCCTGTTCAGCTGTTTGACAAGGAGAATGGAAGTTTAAGTGCCCGGATAGTCCAAACAGTTTTAATGTTTCACATTGAGAGTCTGACATACTTCCATTGTGATCATTCAACATACCTCATTTATTAAGACAAAGCAGCGAACAGGATGGGGTTATGGGGGAACAGACGAAAAGAAACCCAAGAGAAAAAAGAAAGAAACACAAACAACAAGAAATACATTGAACGCCTAACTACACTAACTACTAATATGTTGGTGCTATCGTCACCTAAATGTATTTCCGGTTGACACCATGTGGGGGGCCTGTTGACCAGGGAAAGAGGGAGAATGAGGTGGGGGAGTCTATAAACTAAGTGACAGAAAGGGGTAGAGTGTACACAAATCATCTCTGTGATCTAGAACCCAGTAATCGTGTGAATCCCTTGGGAGTGTAAGCCCGTTGGCGACCGACTCTACGCCACCCCATCTCCAATTCCAGCACCGGGACCCCCTGCCCGAGTGCGCCCAATCACATCCGGTCGCACGCGAGCCCCATCGGGCACGCAACAGCCCCGCAGACGAGCGGAGACGCCACGCAGGCGCCGACACAGGGCCGCGGCACCCACCCAGCCAGCCCGGGGAAGGAGGACGGTGCTGGGGGGGGGGCAGAGCAGCCCATCCCTCCTCCCGCTGCCCAGCAAAGGAGCCCTCGTCTATCCAGGGTGCTCCCCTGGGCCACCCGAGCCCCCATCTACCGGCCTTCAGGGATGGCAAGAGGGGATGCACCACCAACCCCACGCCTGTCCTCAACCCCGTCCGCCCACCCGGGCCACGAGCCGCCGCCGCAGCCCCCCAGCCGGCATGGCACGCCTAACATAGTTAAATGAAAAAAAACAAAAAGTTCAAAGTGCACATTAACTATATTGCCAAATGTATCACATTGGAGACAAGCATCTCTGGACCTCATTGCAGTACAAAAAATTGTTTAAAACCTTTTTGTGTTCAATCTCACTTCAGTTATATTTGTGTTACAATGAGAACTGCATGTATTGCTGAATTAAAATATATTATGTATTGCAATTATAAAAATTACAGAACATATACGAATTAATTTTTTTCAAAAAATATATTTTTTGTACTATATTTTGTGTAAGTTCCACATAAAGCTTTCAAAAAAAAAAAAAAAAAAAAAAAGTCAGAATTTTCTTTTCATTATATCTGGGGTCAGGTATTATAACATGGAAGATGTTCTCAACCGCCCCATCAGAGCAAATAAAATTAGCCTGTTCATCTCTTCCTTTCTCTTAAAAATCTGATCAATTTTCCATTGCATGTGCCTTTTTTAATCGTATTAACCAGCTTGCTCTTTTTTTTTCTGGGAAACTTGCATTTGAACCAATCAGAGCTAACTATCCATGCTGATCACATGTCAGTATGTCAGCCAATTGAACAACTGGACTCCAGGCAGGGTTGTCCCAGCCCGCATATGCTAGATAGTTTGTTTTCTTCTTGGAGGTGCGTGGGTGGCAGTCTGGCCGTTTTCTTTTGTGTTTTTTTTTTTTTAATTTTTTTTTTTAACATTGAGGTTTGACAGTTGCCGTCATATTTTTCGGGTCAAAGCACCATTCTGCAACGTTCCGGCCGACTTTCACCCTTGGTTGCACCTCTGAAATACTAAGTCTTTATTGTCCCAATATGATTAGTTACCAGTTATTTTAGAAGTCTCATTTTGTATTTCAAAGCTAGCCTGAAAAAAATTCTTAAAATGCCTCCCCCATCATACAATTATCTTGTGTCCATGCTACTATTGTTCTGTCATTGTTTTGCATGGTACCCTGAGAGGGCCTCATAAGTCTTGTCCTGTTTCTCGCGGATATAGTGCAGATGCCAAAGCATCTTTAGCCGTCCAAAAGCGCATTCAACTGATAATCTTGCGCTGCTGCGCCTGTTGAAGTTTTTTGCTCAGCTGTCAGGTTTCCCAAGTCACTGTGCCCTTTCAGCAGCAAGTTTTGCAAGGAGTCTGCAGAGTCTCCAAGCAGCATGATTGGGACCTGGAACACATTGTGCTCCTCCATGTCCTTTCATGATAGAAATTTAAGAATAGAGATCTAAATTAAATCATTTTGTGCGAGTAAAGCATTTTATAGACTCACCAGTGGAAAAAGATCACCTTGTTCTGCAAGTACAAAGATGTCGGAAATTTTTAGCACCGTGGTGTCTGGGATCCTCCCTGGCCATCCAGCATAAATGATGGTGAAGAGACATGTCATGTCACTCTGAATTCTTCAGAAGTTAGTGCAAGTAACGAAATGATGCTTTAAAAAAAACACTTTTCTTCATTTTGACATTTTCTTTAGCTACATCAGCGACTTTAACAGTCATATTAACCCTCTGTAGGGTACGTGATTAATTTTTTTTGTAATTTCCGTACCCTCTTAAAATGAGATTTTGACTGTCAAAATTACTAAATTGAAAATATGTCAACGATCAATACATATTGATAGTTGAGGAATAGAGAAAGGGGGGTTTGTTTTAATAAGCAAATGCTTCATCTTACTCCTTTTCGGGCATATTGAGTAAATTCTGTTATTAGTAGTATTTTTGTTTTGGCTATTGTTGTTGTTATCTTGCATGTGTCTCATTCGTTTTGCGTGATTTTTTAAAATTGCTTTTTGTTCGTTTGTTTTATTTGTCTTATTTCTTTTTACTGGTATAAATCCAACGCAATATAATGTGACGGTACTATGGAATTTTGATGAACAGCTTTGTTAAATGCAAGGTCATAGGTTTGCATAGGAACAGTAGGGACATAACACTAGCAACTTTTCAGGATGCTCAAATTGTCCCCACCAAATTTTAAGCAACCTTATTTGCATTATATAATGAATTCAGTTATATGGGTCATTTAGATTGTCTTCCCATATGTTGTAAGGATAGAATTGACCCTACCATCATTAAGTAAATTACTTTCATTATGTTCACTTACATTGACCCCTTTTCTCTTGCTGAATGTGGCAAACCATTTTTTTACCCCTCAAATGGGGATGGCGTGGCTCAGTGGTAGAGTAGTCGTCCCCCAACCCAGATGTTGTGGGTTCAATTCTCTGCCCTGATGAACTTGCCTAAGTATCCTTGAGCAAGATACTGAACCCCACATTGCTCCTGGTGCCGCGTCACCAGTAGGTAGATGGAGAGATAGTGTAAAGCGCCTTGAAAGGTGGAAAAGTGCTATATAAGTATAACACCATTTTATTGTTAAAAAAAATTTTAGGAAGTCATCACAGCCAAGGGTGGTTGGGATATAAGGTTCTATTGAGCTGTGACTATTTGTCAGCCTCGCTACAGTGCTGAACAGAAACCTAGGATTATTTTTGTTTTCATCTATTAAGGATGAGTAATATCTGGTTTTAGTGTGTAAAGCGCCTTAAAAGTTGGAAAAGCGCTATATAAGTATCACACAATTTACCGAACACACATTTGATTGGCTGATGACTTGACCCCCCCCAAACACTGCTGAGGCACATGCAGCCTCCTCCGCCCCCTTAGAAGACGAGGAATATTAGAAGTTTTGTTTCCACCTGCAGCAGCCACTGTAAGTAATGTAAAAAGTTGTGGAGGAGGGGAACACACCACTAACTTTGCTACTGAAAGTCTGACCTGCATCAGAGTTAGCATGACATTAATCTGTGTGAATTTCCCAAACTCGAGTAGGAAGCTGCTTTGATAGAAATATTCTCCTGTCTGTTTTATCTACTGTTAACGTTAATTAATCTGTGAGAAATGTAGTGAACTGAGGTTTACCCCATTCTCCCCAATTTTCATTATTATTTAATTTATATATGTGGTCTTAAAGCAGCCCAAAGAAGCTTTTCTTGTTGAGTTTGGCTGTGCTTGTAGACAAGAGCAGTAGTGTTTTACCTGAAGCAAGACTCCATTTTTATGTATTTTTGTTATACCCTCACTAAAAAGCTTTTTCAATTATATTAAATTTCTTTATTTCTGACTGACAATGTTGAGTGGTCTTGAGACAAATGTTTTTTTTTTTTGTGTTTTTTTGTTTTGCATTTCTGTATAGTTAAGAGATGATTACCAAGTTTGTATTTCTTGTGTATGTTAATATAATTTGTGTTCAAATATTCTATTTAAATTTGCTAATAAATCCAGACATATATTCTGGAAGTTTTCAAAATGTTTCTTTAGTAGTTTTTGAAAACAAAGCTTTGAATCGAACAGTGTATCCCCTGAACCAATACATATGCACTGCAAAAACACCTACTAAAAACTAGTTAAATTCCCTTGTTTTCAGTGTACACTGCTGGCCAAAAGTATTGGCACCCCTGCAATTCTCTCAGATAATGCTCAGTTTCCCCCAGAAAATGACTGCAATTACAAATGCTTTGGTAGTAATATCTGCAATGAAAAAATACAAAACAAACAAAAAAATATATACAGTATATCATCATTTTACACAAAACTCCAAAAATAGGCCGGACAAAAGTATTGGCACCCTCAGCCCAATACTTGGTAGCACAACCTTTAGACAAAATAACTGCGAACAACTGCTTCTGGTATCCATCAATGAGTTTGTTACAATGGTCTAAAATTCCAGCATTTGAAGGGTGCCTTCTCCAAACTGCCATTTTCAGATCTCTCCATGGGTGTTCTATGGGATTCAAGTCTCATTGCTTCTCCCTTCAGGCAGGAGATTCAGAGTCCCTTGTTTTAAGTCCAACAGGACAAAGAACTCCTTTTTACCAAGTGCGATTAGGCTGCTAAGTTTGCACAATTCTTGCACTGAGATGCGAAGCATTTTTTAA
Source organism: Corythoichthys intestinalis (assembly GCF_030265065.1). NCBI lineage: Eukaryota > Metazoa > Chordata > Actinopteri > Syngnathiformes > Syngnathidae > Corythoichthys > Corythoichthys intestinalis. Next base: position 7,633,603 of record NC_080405.1, on the reverse strand, counting down.
TTTGTATGTGTTATCTGTTTGTGTTATCTGTGTGCTCACCTGCTGTAAGATTCCTGAATTTCCCCTCCTTAGGGGACAATAAACTTGAACTGAACTGATTGCTGGCCGCTTAAAAGTCTCCAGTGCTTTCTCTCAAACCATTTTCTAGGGCTTTTTGAAGTGTGTTTTGGGTCATTGTCCTGCTGGAAGACCCATGACCTCTGAGGGAGACCCAGCTCTCACACTGGGCCCTACATTATCTGCAAAATTTGTTGGTAGTCTTCAGACTTCATAATTCCATGAACACGGTCAAGCAGTCCAGTACCATAGGCAGCAAAGCAACTCCAAAACATCAGGGAACCTCCGCTGTGTTTGACTGTGGAGACAGTGTTCTTTTCTTTGAAGGCCTCGTTTTTTTTCCTGGGTCAGAAGTGGAGTTTTCCTGGGTATCCTACAATTGAGTGCCTTTTCATTCAGATACTGACAGATAGTACGGGTTGACACTGTTGTACCCTCACAGCTTGAACTTGTTTGAATGTTAGTCGAGGTTCTTTATCCACCATCCGCACAATCTTTCGTTGAAATCTCTCGTAAATTTTTCCTCTACGTCCACATCTAGGGAGGTTAGCCACATGCCATGGGCTTTACACTTATGGATGACACTGGGCACGGTAGACACAGGAACATTCAGGGCTTTGGAGTTGGACTTGTAGCCTTGAGATTGACAATGCTTCCTCACAATTTCGTTTCTCAAGTCCTCAGACAGTTCTTTGGTCTTCTTTCTTTTCTCCATGCTGAATGTGGTTCACATATGGACACAAGATAGAGGTTGAGTCGACTTTAATCCATTTTAACTGGCTTGAAGTTTGATTTAGTTATTGCAACAACCTGTTATGTGCCACAGGTAAGTAACAGGTGCTCTTAATTCACAAATTAGAGAAGCATTACATGATTTTTCAAAGAGTGCCAATATTTTGTCCGGCTCATTTTTGGAGTTATGTGCAAAATGATAATGATTTAATTTGTGTTTCCATTCTCTTTTGTGTTTTTTACTACCAAAGCATTTGTAATTGCAATCATTTTCTGGGAGAAATTGAGCCTTATCTGACAGAATTGCAGGGGTGCCAATACTTTTGGCCAGCAGTGTAAATCTACTAGAAATAAGTGAAATGATCTGCCAGTGGTTCAAGTAAATTTTACTCACTTTGAGTCCTTAAAATAAGAAGAATAGCTAGTTGAAAATAAGTAACAGATGCAAAAAGTTCGTATATTTAATCTTGAAAAAACCTTGTTTGTCAGAGGTGTTTTTAATTCAAGAACAAATATTGTTCAAAACATTATTTGAAATAATTTTTTTTCTGGATTTAGGTGAAAAATAGATGTATGGGCTTAATAAGAACAAACAGTAGCAGTAATAGTTTACTTAATTTAAGTGGAATAAACTGACATATTAATATGTTATCTAGTCTTTAACACTCAATACAAGACAGAAAATTATTCGACTAGATTTAAGAAAATTTTCAGATTAAGACGTTTTAATTTTGCAGTGTGAAAGTTAGTATAAATCAATACAGATTTATTTTTCATTGATCATTTAGCCTATCAATTAATTAGGTTGATATTTGTGAGAAATGTAGCGCTGGCCCCCGTTCACCCATCTGTTTAGTCTTATAAATGTCCCGTCCCCAGCAAAAAGTGTTCATGCAGGTTATGCTGTTATATCGTCCCGAGCAATATTGACACCACACCTACGCCCTTGGTTAAATGTATATACGCAGACAGTGAGGCTACAACAGTTTGTATGATAGTCCCTTCAGAGCAGAACATGTACAGTATATGCTTGAAAATTGTGTGGTTTATGAATAGAAATTGACAATATGTTGCTCATGTACACATTTTTTCCGTCTCTTTGTAGATTCTATCAACAGAAGCTTGCAGATTCTCCTAGAAGTGGTTCCCGTTGAGCAATAATTTCAACTACATCCCGAAATCTTTGGTCTGACCACATATTGCAGCTAGTCTGCTGTCAAAAATTGAGTTCAACCAAGTGTATTGTACAACCAAGATTCAAACATAACATTTTTCTTTGCTGCGAATGAGCTTTTGTGTGTATTACATAAGCACCAGTCTTTGAATACCTTTAGTAAACAACATAGTTGTTTTTTAAAACCACAAATCTAGAATACTAACAATAGTGAGATGGAAAAAATCTTTTTCTTGTATTACTAATTGTTTTGTGGTTGTTTGTTTTTCAAATCAACATTTTTATTTTTTACATTGTTTTTCCTGCCAAATTGAATAATTAAAAGAAAAATATCCTCTATTTCTGTGTCCTGAGTTTAAATACACTAAGCACACAATAGGCGAACAATTATTGACTTTAAATTAATTTGCTAAACTGTAGGGGTGTAACGGTACACAAAAATCTCGGTTCGGTATGTACCTCGGTTTTGAGGTCACGGTTCGGTTCATTTTCGGTACAGTAAGAAAACAAAATGCAAAATATAAATGTGCTAGTTGTTTATTCCACACTTTTGTACTTTCAACAGTAGGAACATTAGCCTATACAAAGCTAGAATTCTGCTCAAAAAGTAGCGGGTATTTAAAGATAATCCAACAACAATTTGCCTTTCAGACCCCCTGTATTGGTCAGCTTTCTTTCTGAAAGAAAGAAGAAAAAAGAAGTCCTGTGCTCAAGAGAAAAGCAATCCCAATGACAAAGATTTTAACATGTATTTTACAAATAAAATGCCTCAATGAAACATTTTTTTTTCTTATGAACGGTTTTCAAAAGCTTTATTGGTGGATTTTCTCAAGTTAAAGCACCACACAGAAATTAATAAATTGTGTAAGCAGGATGTGTGTATTATTTAATTACAGGTGTTTTAGCTCATTTCAATTTATTTTATTTAAATTTATTTTATTATGTGTTTATATTTTACAAATGTGATGTAGTATTCATTTATATTGTATATTTTATGTTGTATAACTTTAGTTCCTATGTGAATATTAGTTCCTACTTGTTTTGTTGTGGTAGGAGGGTTTTGTATTGAACACGGGGCCGTGTTGGTTATTATTATAGCAGAGAAGACAGCAGTAAATCAACAAAGACCAGTCAACTGTGCCCCGATCTACCACTCAAGAGATCTGATGGACTCGAAAAGTAGGTTACGATTGCACATTAGTTTGAAAATCGACTGGATCCACCGTATTTTTACACGAGTGACTTGCGGTCTGCCCGATTCTAGCTACCGGTAGTAGTATTGACGCAGGAGGGTTGTGTCTCGTGTCATATAATAAACTCTGCCGTTCTTTTTGCGTGCGTCGTGTTGAGCCGCTTCTGGGACGCGTCTAATGCGCAGCCGCACTGCGACTGGTGTGCATTGGCTGATTGACTTTAAAGCCCGCGTTTCACTGCGTTCTCGCGCCGTTGACGTTTCTAGGTTATAGTGTCCTACCGTGTTGGTCCTCATTATAGTAGAGAAGACGGAGTGAATATAATCTACACAAAGAAAATGTCACCCGATTGACTCACAGCCTCGAAAAGTAAGGGTTATATTACGTCAGGAACTCGTTCGGTACATGTCCGTTCCGAACCGAGCACCAAGTACCGAAACGGTTCAATACTATTACATTTACCGTTACACCCTTACTAAACAGATGAAAAATCCTCGCTTTTTACAAATTGTCTCAATTGTGTGGCAACAGCCTTGTGTAATGATGGTAAAAATGTCTAGGCAAGCAGGTTTTAATGTCATGGCCCCACAGACGACATCAGTCTATGAGCAGCCTGCTTTCTGCCAAAGTTTACTATCCTCCACAGAGATCTGTACAGCAGTGAGGGAGGGACACTGTGTAAATTATACACAACCAGCTTAAGTTTGCACGCTTTGGTGAGAGCAATCAATTCAGCAGCTTGTGCAGAGTAACGGAAGGACAGCAAATTGACAGAAAACAACAATCATGGCTGGAATTAGAACAAGTATTTGATACACTGCCAATGGGTTTTCCCATTGTGAGTGTATCAAATACTTGTTCTCCCCACTGTAGATTGTAATCCGGTAAAACGGTCAACCCTCCCATTTATTAGTTCCAATGTCAAGTGACACAGCTGCTTCAAGAACCCAATGATAGTCTCACTTCGAAAGCTTGAGTAAAAGGAATCGAAAGCACACAATCATAACGCCTTGTAAAATTTTCTTCAATCTGGCACAATCCAGATTTTGAGGTGAACCAAATTCTTATTTATCACATGGGTAGAAAGAGGAATAAATTAAAGATAATATATTTATTTTCTATGAACAAATACAAGATTTCCAAATTACAGCCGTCAATTTCCTTCAATACAATAAAATCAGGGCAGCCATCAAAAGCAAATTCCCAACACTGGCGTGTACCTTAGATCCACCAACTTTTGTTAAAAAAAAGTAAATATCCTCCCTCAAAACAACAAAAAATACTTTCAAAAGTTTATAAATATTCCTCATGTAAGAACTCTAATTATTTACCAATCTAAAAATGTATAAACAACCTTTTCGATACCACTCATATTACAGCTCAAATTCACTCATAGTCCCATTCAAACTAAATTGTCAAATTAGAGTCTGCTTTGAAATTGGACTTGGATTGTATTTATGAACAATTGTTCATTACAGTCTGGTTCCTCCTTATTTGATTTTGTTTAAAGAAAATAAGTGAGTCATTGACATAATTTATGTCAGTACTTCGCCCACAAGAAAAAATATTCAATCAAGTGCACTTATTTTTTTGTTTTAATTTGAATGAACAGGACTTTTGTCTGATTATTATAATGACAAATTCTTTATATGTTATATTCTTAGAACCTTTATTAAAAACTTTAACAAGTTGTATGTCCTTAAAACAGATAATTTGAAATGTGTAATAATTGTTAAGGTAATTGAAAAAAGTGACATTTATCTGATTAATCAATTAGTCGTCCAATGAATCGATTATAAATATAATCGCTAGTTGTAGCCGTATCACTAACATACTCAAAAAGCAGCAAGGATGCCACAAAATATAAAAGTGTGTGTGTGTCTGCTGGGTAGGGCCGGTTGGATGTGGGCGCGCCATTTTTCATTTTGCATAACCTAACAAGAATGGGTTGTTGCGCCCTTACACGCGTTAAAGACAGTTTGTTCTGAAATTCTGGAATAATTTTTTTTTTTTTTTAGCACAAATCAGGTTATAAATCGACATAAACCACCCCTGTTGTCAGGAATTTAACCTGGATCAAAATGGGTTGGCTCGAGGTTGAATATTGCGAATGGGGTGTGTACATGTAGCATTTTTACTTCGATCAGGCTTTTAATCCGAAGAAAAGTGTCCATGTAAACGTCACCATTGACACATTGCTTAGATGAGCTTTATATACTGTTTTAGTTAATTTGAATGCGTATTATCAATCTCATTATTTCCAAAACAACCTAGATGTGTTTTTTTTACTTTACTAATCATAATACTGCTCTCCTTTTTCTCACATTTCTCATACACTGTGTTATTTCCAAATTTTCTCTGAACGTTGTCTACTGTATGTCAACCATGTTATTGGATTACTATACTCTACTTGCTCCTGGCAGCCTCTTGAAGCTTGTTTCCCATCCCCAACCTGTTTCATGTTTTTTTCCCTGTACCCTTGGGCATGTGAATTCGGTGTTGAATATTTATTCCTACAGAATTAGCATCACAAACACTTCCCTCAAGTTTTTGTTACGCTTCGGGGGAAAGGCGAATGAGGGGAAATTAGATTACACTGTGCTTTTCTCTAAGGCACACTCAAAACAGGCTTTCTAGAGGTCCCCATGCTTTTGAAGACTGCCAAAGGCTAATCGAGTCACTTTCCAAGTAAAGACGACTTCAAATATTTTATTGGACAGAATTTCTTATAGTAGTTTGTATTTTTTGATGGTAAATTTTGTAACTTAAAGACAGATCTGAATAAAATTAATCAGTATTTATCTATTCATTAAAGAATAAAGTGTTAGACCAACACAGGCTCATTTTAAATTCTAATTTTATTCTTATTTATCCGTGTGACAGTAAACTCATCTTTTAACCTGGCACGCAAGATTGATTGTCCATATATCTGCCACGAATGTATTCCACATACATATAAATCTGGGAAAAGATCCAATAGAGACCTGTTTCCTGGGAAGAACTTTAAAAAAAAAAAAAAAAAAAACGGCTGCTGAATGCACAATGGCGAAAACCTAGTTTACCATTAAAAAAAAGCTTTTAGTGATGTTCTACACTATTCTTTTAATGAGGAAATTAGGTGTATTTCAGACAAAACTTGGCTCCAGATCAACATTTTTTACTAGGAGCACAGTGGCCTGTGACTTAAAATTTAAGGGGCGCACAATGTAAACGAAATGCAAAGTTTTCCTCTAATTTTCACTGTTTAACCGATAAACACTTTAATAATAAATGCATAACACTACAAACTTATGTATCTACAGTATATTTTCTTTCTATCAGTTTTGACATCAACCAGTATAGTGCATACATACATGGGAATATTTTTTTGGGGAGCCCTAGCTGTAACAAGGATGCGGAGTTTGAAAAATCCGTCCTTAAATCATCTCCCGCCTAAGCCTGAGTATGCTCCCGCATTGCAGTGACGGTGCAGCGACTATTGCCACGTTTACATGGAGCCAAATATTCCAATTACAATCGGAATTTTTGTTCAAACCGAATAAATGTGTTCCATATAAACACCTAATTCGGAATGAACAGGCCCAAACCGAATGGAATTTCATTTCGATTCACAGGGGTGGAATATTCCTTTTCCCAAACCGATTAGAAGTAAAATTATATCATGTAAACAGGGAAGCGGAATGGTGTCTGGTTGCGTTCTTTCTGCGCATGCTCCGTACTGACGTGGTGACGTCACTTGGTGACGTAAGTAACGTCACTTGCAACATGGCTTCCAAGCACACGCACAGCGCACCCACACAACTTTTTAAATGAACGGTGTATCATTCTGAAGTTTTGTTTCCACTCGAAAAGTTAAAACAGCAGCTGATCTGACGATCGATCTCCATGTTTTGCAACGTGACACTTTGTTTTGATTAATCTGCGCATGTCAGACGGCAGTTGTCAAACGTCCTTTCGGAATAAAGGCAGTCACATGTAAATGCTGGATTGGAATAGATGAAGTGACATGTAAACGGCTGATGTGAAATTTCCATTCGGAATGATTTGAATCGGTATGAATAAAAGTCAGCATGTAAACGTGGCTAATGGCGTCATTCGACATTTAATGGTTCTCCGGCCAGGTGACGCGTTGCTCTGTAATTCACCGCCAAGCCTCTAGAGGGGTGTTGCGTTATGTTTGTACGGTTTTGGGACATGCATGTTGACTGCCTTTTGTTTAGTTTAACGGTGAAAAAATAAACAATGCAAGATGGAACGCTTGAATGTCGATCTTCAGCTCATCAACATTGAATAAATGTTGATCATACAAATGTTGAGGCGCAGGCGACGCAGAAGACGGTTTGTCCAACTTTTGATGTCGCATAGAGAGTTCTCGCCTCGGGTGAAAACCAGCTAGCTGTGGCGGCTAGCTTCAAACTGGTGTTGAGCACTGCTTCCAGTGTTATGTCCGAGGTCTGCAAAGCACTCCAACCCGATTTGTGTACCGTGTCCTACAACCAGCCAGTGGCAAGCCATTTCTGGCATCAATAGAACTTCCCAAACTGCGTTGGAAGCCTTGATGTTAACGTTGTCATAAAAGCACCGAGGCACTCTCAATCACTGATTATGTATCGTGTGTGAACTGTCAGTTGTTGAAAATTAAACATGAAAACTAAAGATACACGATCATATCGCTCACCGATAATTATCGGCCGATAATGGCAATTATGACGTCACACAGATAATCCAGATAATAAAAAAATTCAACCGATAATGCAATCCGATAATTATATACTTGATTTAGCCTCCAAATGTGCGCAACCGATGAATTCAGCACGCCGCCTCCTCAACTCCTCCCCTCTCTGAAGCCCCTGAGGGAGGAGGGGTTGAGGAGGCGGAGTTACACGACAAGAAGTAGTTGAATATTATGGCGGCTGTTACTAAAAAAACGACGCTCTCGCCATCTGCGAAACATGTACCGTAGAAGTTCCACGAGGCAGAAAGAAAGCGTCCTCATTCAAAACCACTAACCCAGCAGCCATTTAAAACTGCATCACAAAGATTTTTGGAACGAATACGAGGCTGCTGCTAGCGGGAATGCTAAAGCTATTGTAAACACTAACTAACTTAAACTACAGGGCTTGTGACGATACAGAGTCGGGCTGTTTGGGAATGCAGCCCAAGGCGGGTGGTAAATTCGCATCTAAGGCTAAACACCGGCACGACTGGAGACCGACAGTCGGCAAGTAGCCGTCTTCCGACGGAGCCCGCCGCTCTGGCCAGTCCGGCAGGCCGCCGCCGCCTCGCCATAGGCGGGGCGGCTACCCCGGCCTCGGGACCTCCGGCGAACACCCCGGTTTCTCGAGCGTTCCCCCACGGTGTGCGAGCAGAGCCAGGACCCGAATACGCCGCGACGAACCGGCCGGGGCGGGCGGATTATCCGGTACGAATGTAGCTGCCGCCGCCGCCGAGACGAGACACGTTTTTTTTTTTTTTTAACCTAAATGACCCGAGAACCAAAGCCCTGGATAAAAAAATAATGCAGTTTATACGACCACCATTCTTCATGAAAAAGTGATGTCCAGTAAGCAAGCTTATCATGACGGCACAGTGGTTAGATGATAATTTAAATATGGAGAAAACGAAGTCAGCCAGTCAATAATGCATTCAGTATGTAAAATGACGAGCGGTCGGATGACTTTGTAACGCTGCCTTTATTTTCGGCTTAACAAAACTCAGGCACAAAACAACACGCACGCGGATGCGAGCTCCAACTCCGTCCAAATAATACTGCCGTGTAGCAGTTTAGCTGCTGTAAAGCAAATGTCGTGAAAGCCACAAATGTAAACAAAGCGCTGCAGAATGGGTACATGACATTTCGCTCTTTTGAGTTAATCATTTTCACAGTGTGCAACAAAGCATATAACATTAGCAATCACTTTTCAAATTATTTAACTTATTTCTCTGCTCAATTACAGTCACAGTAGATAATGAAATTCTTAAATCAATATTCTGTAACCACAAATATTATTCAAAATATTTCCTTCTTCAAAGTTTTTTTTTTTTTTTTTTTTTTTTTAGGATTAAGTATAATAATGTATTGCTTAAAACAAGGCTGTTAAGATTATTTTCAGCTAGCTATTTTTCCTCCAAGAAATCTGAGAGAAATACACTTGAAGCGATGGCAGATGATTTCACTTATTGCCAATAGATTTACACTTAAAACTACCTAGTTTTAAGGAGGTGTGTTTTGCAGTGTATTAATGTTATATATGTTAGGAATGGCTTACTTTTAAAGGCATTTTTGTGCAACTTAGGTATTTACTCTGTAAGTAATTGTTGCCAAAGGTTTACCATTACACAACGTCAGACAATCTGTCATTATTTAGATGTTTGAATTAACGACTTGTTCATATTTTATGTTGAAAAAAAGAGCAATAAATTATATTTTTGCACAGTAATATTTTCTTTTGTGTATACTTTAAAATTTTACATAAATCTTTTAATAGAATTATCGGCTTGACATTATCGGTTATTGGTTGGAATGAGGAGGAAATTATCGGTTATCGGTATCGGTTGAAAAATGTATTATCGTGCATCACTAATGAAACAACTCTTTTGACACTAAACTTGTGCTTTATTCTTTATATACTTGAAGTGTGACACATAAATAAGTCACTGACTCACAGCAAACATATGTACACAATAAATGATGAAAGTGCACCAACCAAAAATACGACATAAAGTGATAAAAAGCTGGCAGTTTTTGGCCGACTGGGTCGCCGCTTTGTGTGGCCATTCGATTCCGAACACACACGTCTCGGTGGTTCTTCCATTTTTTATTCAATCGCTGACCTTGCCATTTGGCAATCTTTATGATGTCTTGACGAGACTTGCACTTCAATGATACTCCCGTCGGCTTGGTCCATTTTTGCCTGTAGAAAAATAATGGTTTACAATGGCGGTGATTTCGCGCTGAACCGGAAACAACAGTCTGAGCGGACTAATCACAGTCCATTTCCCCCACGTCATATGCGTTGACGTAACGCTAGGGTTTGAAAAATCACTAGGTACACGGCAGGCTACGGCGCAGGGTCATAAATCGGGTCTTCCTTGACGGCACAGGTCTGACGCGGAAGCATAACTTTGCCTTTAATCCGGGGTCGGGTCACAGGGGCAGCAGCTTTAGCAGGGTAGCCCAGACTCATTCTCCCCAGCCACTTCAACCAGCTCCTCTGGCGATATCCGAGGCCAGCCTAGAGACAGCAAACTGTACAAAAAAAGTCTTTTGTTTGTTTGTGATAAAACAAACAAGAAAAACAGCCAGATGAGTGCCAAATTCGTTTTCTAGATGTAAAACATGCTCATCATTTTGTAGCACCTTATAAAAAAATAAAATTAGGAAAACCCTTAAGTGTTATTTTGCATACAATATGAATTTTCTTGTATACTTTCTTGCATACTGAGCACCGGCTAACCACAGGGCTGTGTGCTGAACCTCCTCAGTGTACTGCTTCTATACCTTCGACTGTTGTACTTTCTCAGGCTTTTATATATTGATAGAAATCTGAAGTTTAAAGTGTCTGTGACACCAAAAAGCATGTTTATTTCATATTACACACTGTATTTTATGCTCCTGAATGAAATGGATGGCTTGGATGTGTGTGGAAGCAATCGATATATTTATTCAACTTTTTGAATCCCTGCGCCATGAAAATGAGTGACTTCCGGCTCCAGTCTCGGGATGAAGAAGGCGAATGTGACGTCAGCGGTAGAGATTATCTTCACAAAACAGCCGTTACTATATAGCATGCAGAAGAACTGCGGATTCAGCTGATTTAGCAGATTAATTAGTTTATTTGTTGCGTCACGCCAGCCTAATGTGCTGCAGGCTTTTGTTGCTACACCAGGGAGAGTGGTGTGATGCTTTATGGATTTTCAAAAGATCCTTGTTCACCGCAATGCCCAAAATAAGTGCGGCAACCGAGGATCCATTGAACGGATAAGGAAATAAGATTCCAGTTTTATATTGTCAAATACTGGAATCATGCCAAATGTTTTAATAAGGAAGTGGCTAGCATTTTGGGGGTGATAATACACCTCCTGTTTTGTTTACATTTCCGGCGTTTCCCCTCCTCTTCCCGGCGATGAGCACTGCCTGCCTGCCAGGGCGCAGAGCAACGAGCCGTAACTTGCCGTCCGCTGGGGGCTGGCCGATCATTGAAGACAATCCACTCCGCCGCCATGTGTGACATGAGTCGGGGTAGTTTTGTGTGAGTTTTCCTTTTGGAGAGGCATGAAAAAGACTTGGAAAAGTCGCTCGATTCGGGTTAGCATGTCGGCTAGCTGTCACGACTGTTTTGTTTACGCTCTTTCCTCAGTCTCCGAAGCCGGGGCAGAGAAATAACAAAAAGCTGGAGTAACTCCGGTGACATAAAATACCGTTCGGGAGCTGCAAGAAGTCATCAGCTTTGACCATTATCCAGTAATTTTGCCCTGTCGTACTAATAAATGCATTTTTAATATTTCATATTCCAATTAGCACAAGAGTGTTATTTGTCATGACCATAACATTTTTTTAGCAATTGGGGAAATATACTTAGTTGAAAAGAATATCCTGTAAAAATATTGGAGCAGACAGATTAAAACAATGATGATATTTTGCTGCTGTCACATTTTCCTCGATCTATTTTCGGCGTTCATTCCCCAATTGGGGAATAATATTTAGATAAAAAGAATATCCCGTAAAAATATTGGTGTAGAGAGCGCTAATGACAGGTGGGTGTAAATGCCAGATTTAAAGACTAATTACTCGTCATCTGCGCTTTGCCAAATTGTTGTACATAGTCAAATGGTCTCAAAATATGATTCTAATTCACATAATAATGCTATTTAAGATTTTTTTTATGCTGTCACAGGCACTTTAAAGTCCAATTAATGTGTTACGTGATATGAGAAAATAGTTAAGAGTAAATAAGGTGCAATTTTAGTTTTAGTTGGACCTGAAACACGAAGAAATGACATTTTAAAAACATTTTCTGCATAACTCGGATGTAAAATGGGAAAATTTGAATATAGCTTCTAATTTTAGCAAAACCAAACTTTTACCTTTATAGTGGCACTTTTTCATTTAGTTTGGACCCAAGCAAAACAAATAAAATATTACAAGCCAGGAACACACTTTTTTTGTCTGTAACACTGTTATTATCGCGTAAAATTCACCAAGCACCCTCTGTTGCTAAAATAACGGAACTCATCAATCCGCCATGATCGTACTCATTTAGAAGGGAACAATAATGGTAAAGAAAAAATGCTAATGAAATCAGGAGGATAAACAACTTCATTGGGTTTTCTTTGCTTTTAATCTGCTATCTTTATTCTAGCACAGTGTGGGGGAGTGCACACATGATGATAACTGCACACCAAATTGAAAAAGACGTGTTAGAGCACAGAGGGAAACTTTATCTCCGCACAAGATGAGAAGGGAGCGCTGGGGAAAAAGCACCAAGCAGGACGATCAAAGTAAGTTAATTGAAAAATTCACTTTCTGCAGTTCCCTTCCAACTGCCACCATTTGTGCGGTGATGAAAGACTATAGTGAAATACAGATGTACAGCAGATGCAGAAGAACAGCCAAGATGCTTATTAAAATTGTGTGTGACACAATCAGGTCTTTGAAGATTCTTGTACCTCTGTGACCCTAAACTTATTCTGATTCCTTTTGCTGTGGTGCAAAAAAAAGTGACAGAAACATTGAAGATGAAAAGAAATCTAGTTTGAGGAGGATAAGTGAATACAAATGTTTTATCTTTATATTTTACATCTAGAATGTTTGCAGGAAACACTGAGCCTTGTTCACCAGCAGAACACATTCGTAAGACCTTCAAATTCAACATGATTCAACAAATTCCCTTTGAAGTGCAACAATTCATAATTCTTATTAATTGTATTTCTAACTATTATTTTCTCACAACGCTTTTGTAAGACATCAATGACCAAAATGTTCGGTAGGCTTGACTGACCCAGTAGTACAAACCCTAGCAAAAAGTATGGAATCGCCAGTCTTGGACGAGCACTCACTCAGACATTTTATCATGTAGAACAAACTCTGATAAAAAGCTTGAAAAAAATAATGAATTAGTCCAAAACTGCAACTCTTAAGCATTCAAAAACACTAAAAGAAATGAATAAAAAACATTGTGGTGGTCAGTAAATGTTACTTTCTGACTTCAAGAGTCAAGAATCTGCACTGGACAAGGTCATGATGCTGGAACTTTTGTTTGGTGCTGTTCCAGTGAGATTTACAAAGATGACTGCCTGAACAAAACAGCAAAATTCCCCCAGTGCTTGATGATATGGGGCTGCATGTCAGACAAAGGCACTGGGGAGAGGGCTGTGGATAAATCTTCAATAAATGCAAAAGTTTACATTGAAATTTTAGACAGCTTTTTTTATCCCTTCAATTGAAAAAATGTTTGGCATTTTCCAAGATGACAATGCATCATGCCACAGAGCTAAAACTGGTAAAGTATTCCTTGGAGAATGACTCATTCAGTCAATGTCATGGCCTGCAAATAGCCCTGATCTCAACCCTATAGAAAACCTGTGGTGGAAATGGAAAAAAATGGTCCACAGCTAGGCTCCGACCTGCAAGGATGATCTGCAACTGCAATCAATGAGCATTGACACCAAATTCATGAAGAATACTCATCAATTCCATTCCTCAGAGACTTCAAGCTGTCATAAAAGCCAGAGGTGGTGTGCTACTAAACGCTAGAGATGTGTTTTGATTGTTATTTGTTTTCTCATGATTCCATGTATTTTTCCTCAGAATGGTAGGATTCCATATATATATTTCCCTGCACTTGCTCTATAAAAGTAACATTCACTGTGTTAGGTTTTGTGTTTGTTTTCTCCTAGTGTGACTTGTCCCTGTGATTGCCCATTGATTTCACCTGATGTGCCTTCTACTAGTCTATCCTCCTGTGCTCACCTGTTCCTTGTTGTCTCGTTACCCCTTGTCTGCTTGTGTGTATATAAGCTCCCATTTTCTGTTCACTCCTTGTTGCGTCATTGTCTATGTCTATGTCTACGTCAATTTCAAGTCCGGTCCAAGCCCTCCTGTACCAGTCCCTCCGATTTAAGTAAGTTTTGTTTGAATCTTGCCCTTTTGATCCTCAGTGCTTTCAGTTGTACTTTGTGTTTTTGTTAGATATCATTAGACGTTTTTTGAGTTCACCTGCCTTGCCGCTTTTGTTTCCCTGCAATTGGGTCCACACAACCTGCCTGCCTGCCCGCGTCCCTGACAGAATGACGCAACCAATTGTGGACCTAGCGGGAAAAAGCCGGCACCGGCGTGCACGCCGACGACCATCCGCCCGTTCCCCTGATTATATTCTGCCTCGCCACGTTTTTTTGGATTCTGATTTTTCGGTCTTTGAGGAGGATCATAATTTATATGATCTCCAATTCTCAGATTCTGATTCAGACCCTGATTTTGATTTCACAGCCTCTGTTTCCTCTGATCGTTTTTCTTTTTACCCCCCTACCTCTGTACGACGACTCCGCTGCTGTCCCGCCAGCAGACGACGACGACGACTGCGCTGCTGTCCCGCCAGCAGACGACGACGACGACGACTGCGCTGCTGTCCCGCCAGCAGACGACGACGACGACGACTGCGCTGCTGTCCCGCCAGCAGACGACGACGTCGACTCCGCTGCTGTCCCGCCAGCAGACTCCTGCGACTACGCTGCTGTCCCGCCAGCAGACTCCTGCGACTCCGCTGCTGTCCCGCCAGCAGACTCCTGCGACTCCGCTGCTGTCCCGCCAGCAGACGACGACGACTCCGCTGCTGTCCCGCCAGCAGACGACAACGACTCCGCTGCTGTCCCGCCAGCAGACGACGACGACTCCGCTGCTGTCCCGCCAGCAGACGACGACGACTCCGCTGCTGTCCCGCCAGCAGACGACGACGACTCCGCTGCTGTCCCGCCAGCAGACGACGACGACTCCGCTGTCACGCCAGCAGACGACGACGACTCCACTGCTGTCACGCCAGCAGACGGCGACGACAACGACTCCACTGCTGTCACGCCAGCAGACGGCGACGACAACGACTCAGGCGCTGTCACGCCAGCAGACGACTCCAAATCTGTTCCTGGCCCGCACGACGACTCCAAATCTGTTCCTGGCCCGCATGACTCCGACGACGACTCAGTTCCTGGTCCGCCCGACTCCGACGACGACTCAGTTCCTGGTCCGCCCGACTCCGACGACGACTCAGTTCCTGGTCCGCCCGACCCCGACGACGACTCAGTTCCTGGTCCGCCCGACCCCGACTCAGTTCCTGGTCCGCCCGACCCCGACTCAGTTCCTGGTCCGCCCGACCCCGACTCTGTTCCTGGTCCGCCCGACCCCGACGACGACTCTTTTTCTGGTCCGCCCGACCCCGACGACGACTCAGTTCCTGGTCCGCCCGACCCCGACGACGACTCAGTTCCTGGTCCGCCCGACTCCGACGACGACTCAGTTCCTGGTCCGCCCGACCCCGACGACGACTCAGTTCCTGGTCCGCCCGACCCCGACGACGACTCAGTTCCTGGTCCGCCCGACTCCGACGACGACTCAGTTCCTGGTCCGCCCGACCCCGACGACGACTCAGTTCCTGGTCCGCCCGACTCCGACGACGACTCAGTTCCTGGTCCGCCCGACTCCGACGACGACTCAGTTCCTGGTCCGCCCGACTCCGACGACGACTCAGTTCCTGGTCCGCCCGACTCCGACGACGACTCAGTTCCTGGTCCGCCCGACCCCGACGACGACTCAGTTCCTGGTCCGCCCGACTCCGACGACGACTCAGTTCCTGGTCCGCCCGACTCCGACGACGACTCAGTTCCTGGTCCGCCCGACTCCGACGACGACTCAGTTCCTGGTCCGCCCGACTCCGACGACGACTGCGTGCCTGACTCTCTTCACGATGACGACGACATTGCTCCCCGCTTCCTGCCACGGCTTGGCGGCATGAACGGCAAAGTCCTACCTCGCCCAGGGCGCCCACCTGATCATCCTGTGCGGTCGCCCAACGTCTGGCGCCCCAAGCGCCTACCCGATCGACCCGTGCGATCGGCCAACGTCCGGCGTCCTGGACGCCCGCCTGACTAGCCCTGACGGGCTAATGTTGCTCCCTCCTTCTTCTCGCCGTGTTTGGGACTTTGTTTTCGTCGGGACGTCTGGGATCCGTCCCTTGAGGGGGGGTTACTGTTAGGTTTTGTGTTTGTTTTCTCCTAGTGTGACTTGTCCCTGTGATTGCCCATTGATTTCACCTGATGTGCCTTCTCCTAGACTATCCTCCTGTGCTCACCTGTTCCTTGTTGTCTCGTTACCCCTTGTCTGCTTGTGTGTATATAAGCTCCCATTTTCTGTTCACTTCTTGTTGCGTCATTGTCTATGTCTATGTCTACGTCAATTTCAAGTCCGGTCCAAGCCCTCGTGTACCAGTCCCTCCGATTTAAGTAAGTTTTGTTTGAATCTTGCCCTTTTGATCCTCAGTGCTTTCAGTTGTACTTTGTGTTTTTGTTAGATATCATTAAACGTTTTTTGAGTTCACCTGCCTTGCCGCTTTTGTTTCCCTGCAATTGGGTCCACACAACCTGCCTGCCTGCCCGCGTCCCTGACACACTGACCACCACAATGTTTTTTATTCATTTCTTTTGTGTTTCTGAATACTAAAGAGTTGCACTTTTGAAGTAATTAATTATTTTTTCAAGGTTTTTATCAGAGTTTGTTCTACATGATAAAATGTCTGAGTGAGTGCTTGTCCGAGACTGGTGATTCCATACTTTTTGTTAGTGGTTGTAAAAGTGCAAACTATCTGCACTGTAAAAGATTTTGAAGACTAAAATACCGTTTTTGTGTTAAACAGTTTATTACTGTAGTTAGCAAGGCATTGTGGGTAGTTAGCAATGCATTGTGGGTTACAAACATTAAAGCAACAAGACAAATGCTGTAAACGGTATGTTAATGTTTCAATTACATGACACTACCGATTTTTTTGGAAACTGAGTTTTGACTGGAAATTTGGAGAATGCTTCCAAATCTGACATCTTTTACATTGTGGCAATATAGACTATGTTTTTTGCCAATTTAAATTAAAATAACTAGCCCCCGCAAATAATTTGCAATCAAATCCTGGAGGACCTAATTAGCTTAAGAGAACATTTATATATCGAGCTGTTTCATGCTGGAATTTACTGCCTCCTGAAATGCTTACAACAAGCAATCACAATTCTTTTAAAACAAGTCTTAAAAAATCTATAATTTGTAAGGAAGTGATGCTTATTTAGCCATTGTAAATATATGTAGTTGTTGTATTTGTTTATTTTTTTCCCCACACTGTAGAAATGTAAACCTGCTTTATGCTATTAATTGTTTTGTATATATTGTAAAATTACTGTGAATGGACCCCAGGAAGAAAAGTCTCTACTTTGGCAGAGACTAATGGGGATCCTTAAATAAAGAAGAAGAAGCCATTGTTTGGATGTTGGAGACTCTTCAGAGCGGGGCCGGATGTATGGGGGGGCGGGGGTGGGCACGGCCCACCCAGACGTGAGTCGTGCCCACCCAATCAAAATGTCCGTGTTCTGTTATGCATGAAAGATTGATGGGTTTTGTGATTGAATACCTGAGTTTTATTGCTTTTACGTTTTATTAGCATCATCTAGTGGACGCCTTGATTTACTGCATCTCATGCGAACTTTATTTGAAAGCAACTGCAACACAGAAATGACGTTGTTCAGTAGCGAATCACACGACGACCGCCGCAGTCAGTTCGCGCCGTCTCTGTGACCACTTTGCCTTAAATTTGAGGTTGCATCACCAGTATGTATTGTTTAAATGTGTTTAAAACTGTAAACATGTGAACTGTGTGTACTTCAGTGCAAAAAAGTGAGACAGATTCACTTAGCTTGAAACTTGTGATATGCTAATTACCCACGAATTGGAGGGTCGGCAAAATGGCGTCTCGGCGCTCTGCTAATTGTTTATTTATATTTTCATATGCAGTTTGCTACAGATAGGGCAATACATATGCGATTTCATATATTGTGCATATTTTGATTGTGTTGTTTTATCTGTTTTCTTTAGTTTCACCCTTTTGAGTGATAATAAACCTGCTTAGACAAAGCCACGTCTGCAGAGTCATTGATACGAGAAAGGTGTTCATAGCACAGTCGGGAATATCTATTGTAGCGTAACATTGGATATAGAGAACGCACGGAGAGTTGGTCTCACCTACTTTTTTATTGCAGGATTAACTGTTACTGTTGGCCGCAACCACGCCGAACAAGCAGTCACCAAAACAAGCTGTTTTTCCAACCTCATTTGTTATCCGCGCGCTTCCTCTCTCTCCTCCAGACACATTCTCGCAGTCGGACATCTGGGTATTAATGACGTCACCGGCCACAACAAAGCGTCGCCATATTGAAATGGGGGCAAAACAGGAGTCACAAGCAGTTGCTCTGTCGCGCATTGTAGTACAAACGCGTTGAACTTTTCTTATTTGCGGTCTTTTTTTCCCGTCGGAATGACTAAAAGTTGCCGTGTTGCGGGTTGTCACACAAGGAAGAGTTCGGAGCCAATCATTCTCGCCAGTGGGAACCTAAATCCAGGCACATTTACGTTTGCAGCCGACATTTTATTACTGGTGAGTAAACTTTAATCGATTTTTTTTGCCCCAATTAGCTGCTAGGATTCAATAGACTAGGCAGTGGTTACTATTACCGTAACCGACAATTCGCAGAGCGTTATTTTTCTTTTGCCGTGAACTGCTCTGATCGGTCAATCGGTATATTATTGGCCTGGTGGGAATTGGTTATTTTGCCGTGACGTGTTTACGGCTAAATAACGCTTGGAGGTGAATTACTGGTTACGGCAGAAATAATCACTCTGTGTATACTACCAGTTTTCTTCGTTCCACACAGTACATATTCCACGCAATTTATAAAGGTCAATTTACTGGGTGACTTTATGAGGTAGTTGTAGATGTTTCCGAACTCCACTGCAGGCAATTCCTTTAGATCGTTTATCCAGCTATTAGCTGCGACTTTGTATGGGCAGATTTGCAGGCCAATACACGCTAATTTTTCGTCTTTCGGCAGTGACTCGTGATAACAGTAAGTAATGTTTTGTCTACAGAAGTTTACCTGTGCGTGCCCCCATCTCAAAATGGCGACACGTTGCTACACGAGATGACGTCATCGTGACATCACGCCGACTGCGAGAATAAGTAGATAGATGAATGAAAAAAAAACAAACCCCCCAAAAATTAATGCAGCCTCAACGGGACACAAGCCAGTGTCCTACTTGCGCCGGTGCCAAGCCCGGAGAGTGTAAAAAAAAAAAGCCTGCATTGGGGGTGCCCCCTCAAGTTTTCTTTGTGCCCACTCTGGTGAGTAAAACTAGATCCGGGCCTTCTTGAGAGGATGACTTTAGATGACATTTGCTGCTCTTCAGTGCTTGTTCATCAACTTATTTTGGGATTTATGTGTACCAATTTATAAACGGTAAGTTAATTAAGTCTTACTCATTAGTACCTAAAATATTTTATATTAAACTAAAGTTCTGAGGATTGCTGGATAGCGATATATAATATTGATGTTAATTCCTCTGGAGTGCCAGTAGAGGGCAGTTTTCTATTGTTTTGCAAAAGATGCAGCTGAGTGAATTTTTGGGGGAAATAAATAAAAGGTGTTTGCCGGTGAGCGGTTAAAAAGGCAAAATCCAAGTGTCTCACATTTTTGATTGTTAGTAGTTTTAAATTTTGATGTTGCAAATGTTAGCTAAATGCATTAGTGTTAGCTGTAGCAGATGATGTATGGGATTTGAGCCTCAGACTACAACACAATCACATCGACGCAAACACCAGACTGGATGTTTTGTTGGCCTATAGGCTATATTATTATATTATTTGACGTCGCCTCCATTCTATTCTACACTGTAAATTCTAACAAGTTTACTTAAATAAATTGAGGAAACCGATTACCTGGGGAAAAGTAAGTAAACAAACTTATTGTGTTAAGTAGTGTGGAATTATCAAATTTAAGTGAGTGATACTTTTTTTTATAAATTGTGAGAACTTAATGTAGCTTAGTAAAGTTAAATTCAAATCAAGTTGTTACAACTCAATTACTTTGAGTCGAATGAACTTTAATATATTGTGCCAAAAGAAGTGGGCTTTACTTGAAATTTGTATTACTTTACTTGAGGTATCTTAGTGTAATCCACTTCAATAAAGTTGAAATGAACTCAATAAAGATAAGTAACAATAACTTAATGTACTATGCAGAAGTAAGTGGGCAGTACTTAAATTGTCTGGGCAAAGCCCATTCATTTTCATTGGCAAAAAAACAAATGTCCCCAAATCAACAGGAAATTACCAAATATCAATAGGACATGTCCCCCAAATGACCTGATCTGTCCAGGACACGGCCCTTAAATGTCCCAAAATGACGAGGTCACGCCCCCTAAATGTCCCAAAATGACCTGATATGACCAGGACACGCCACCCAAATGTCCCCACATGACCTGATATTACCGGGACATGTCCCCCCAATCAACAGGAAGTGACCTGATAGGCCCAGGACATGTCCCCCTAATGTCCCCAAATCAACAGGAAGTGACCTAATATGACCATGACATGTCCCAGAAATGACCCCAAATCAGCAGGAACTGGCCATATATGGTCTCTGAAATGTCCCAAAACCAACATGGGCGGGGTTAAGATCTTCATCTTCACACAGCAAAGTTTAGAGTAATTTCTCCAGAAATTGCAGTTTCTATAACATATCTAGTTTACTTTAAAATAAGAATTCACAAAATGACATTATGGACATGTTTTTTTTTTTACTTTAGTATTTCCAAACAATATGACAACACAGCAAAAAACAGACTTCGCAACAAAAAGGCTTGGCTACATTTAGTCTGTAAAAATGAAAATACAAACTGATAAATAAAAACTAACATTCAGAACACATCATTTCCTATTACACATATTCCTTGCCAGAACATCTATGGCATAGAGCTGCAAGCACTAGGCCAAAAGTAACTTCTTTAATGTTTGCAGTTTTGGGCTTAGCTTTTGGTGTCCCAGGTTCAACAAAACCTTCTGAAAAAACTCAATGTTTTTCATAGTATTCAAGATGCAGTGCAAAAATTAAAGCAAAAACAAGACAAATTGCTTTCGACATTGTGGGAACCTCATCCATAACAAGGTTCCCTTCAAGGATGGAGCGTTAGTGGCATGTCCTCCGGTATGACTTGCAGAACCCCAACAGGAACTTGGACAAAGTCATCGGAAGAGTCTGAATCCTGCATTTAAAATAAAAACACAAATAAATTCAATTAAGATGGAAAAACATCACACACACATTATAGTGTGTTCACTTTGATGATTGAAGTGACTGCACATAATCATAGAGAACAAACCAAAACTCTGTAATACTGTCTTAGAGAGCTCTTTAGATTACGAGCAGGTGGAAATGGCTGCATTTCATCACTAAACCTGCACAAAAAGGTTAAAAAAAATCATATGTGGGACATAAAATTTGTAACTCCCAACTGATTCAGAATACGTCACTTTTTGTGACATCCCCACCTAAATTGGAAAAAGTTTTTTTTTTTCCTTTGCATTTGGCACCTTATTTTTTAAGTAAAACAACTCGCTCATTTCACTCTTTCATCATTTGACACCTTATTTTTTTAAGTAAAACACATCATTTTACTCACCCATATAACTTTTTTCGCATTTGGTGCACTTGTCAAGATACTGTGTCAGACGATATCCCAATTTCAACTTTAACAACTTTTTGGACGTGTACTGATTCAGAAAAAAGGCGCCTTTAAATGTAACATAACTGGCGTTACACACGTTTACATCCCAGCACTAGCATGACTTCACGGAGCCCCCCAAACCCGCACGCGTGCACACACCCGCACCCCCGCGTCCAAACACACTTCTCACCCGACATTACAGCTTGTTACACTGAGCTAACTAGTTAACTCAGAAGCATCACGCAAACAGCTAACAGACAGGAGACATGTTAGCACAATACGTAGCTCACGGCTACACCGACTGGTCTAGTATGAACCCGCAGGCATACACACACAGGCGAACATGCCAACATGAAGTCTGAGTGGACTTTCTTCCAACAATTCTTATTTTAAACATTAAATGATATTGACAAGGTTAGAAACAAAAGCTTTACCTACCAAAACCAAGTCAGTGCAACATTCAGTTGGCGCAATGGTTCTGTTCTGACCGCTTTCTCGAATTTTCCTCCAGTGGTAGATTCGCGCCACCTGGAAATGGACATGCGCACTACAGGTGTGCAGCTCTCATACCACAAACCATGCTACTCACTTAGTAGATTCAAGTTCATACAACTTAATAAAACAAGTAAGCTGGTAAAAAGTGCAGACAACTCAATATGAGAAAGTAAACTTTAAAAACTAGTATGAATTAAGTGAGATTAACTATTTAATCTTGAGTCAGGACAATTTTTCCATTTACAGTGTACTCATATGTTTTATGTTTCTTGTTGTATCCCCACTCTGATCTAGACTGGCCCTTCTCCAAAAATTGTAGTATTCCATCACCCTAAAGGCTGATTTATGCTTCTGCATAGCGGTGACGGCGAACCTACGCCGTTAATGCAGACCTGATTGCGACCCTATGCCATAGCCTCACGTGCACCTCCAAAAAGTCCTGACAACACATCACGTCAACACGCATGACGTGAACGTCGAAGGACTGTGATTGGTCCGCTCAGAACGTTGTTCCCGGTTCAGCAACAACAACACCATTTTCAAACATTCGCAAACGACTTCTGTGTCGCCTACGCTTCAACATTTGTATTGACAACATTTGTTGTTTAATGTTAATTAGCTGCAGCTGCAAATACACACATTCCATCTCTATTGCCATTGCTGTCAATGACCGGTGGAAAATTAAAGGAGTCCCCCCAAACCATACAAAGCCACACCAATCTAGTGGTATGGCGGTGAATTACTGTGGAATCGTCACTGGCTGCGACAAACTTTGTCCCCACGTTACACATGAGACCAATGTTTACATTTAGCAGGTGCTTTTTTCCTTCCAATTTTTTTTTTTACAAACTCTTACTTCTTCATATTGAAGAACCCATGCGAAGAATGGGGGTATTATGGACAATTATTTTTCACGCATTGTAAAGTCAAACCCTGATATACATCAGCAAAAAAAGCATTGAGCGGACACCCAGGGCGTGAAGTAGAAAATCACCGGCATGCAAGCACTATGGAAATGATGCACAGCTGGAAGAGATTGGACAATCAACCCATGAGCAACCCAGAGCTATAAAAGCAGGAAAGGAAGGTGGCACTTGCAGTCCTGTGCAGCTGGAGACGTTGGCAAAAGATAACCAGAGAGGCAGCCGGGAAGCAGTAGAATTAAAAGATGAAATGTGCCACAGGCATGAAAATCTCTCACCTTTCGGCGAAATTTGCCGTTTTGAAGTCAAAAAGGATGACCTACGTGAATTGTGTAGATCCGAGGAGAAAAAATTTTAAGGGGGGGGGGGGTCGTTTGTAGGCATGTGCCAGTTACCTTCACGGATTACCATGCTATGAAAACGTCGCGGTTACAAAACCACTAAAATTTTCCGTCATACAGTAGTACGTATTCGTTATTTTTCATGAGTCAAAAATGCAGCCAGAATTAGCTTGGCGCGGCAGCGTTTACCCCTTCCCCTGTTTGATGCTGCGTGTGTCAGTGACGCTATTCCAGCAAACCCAAAAACAAGCACTCCAAACGCAAGGCGTAAATTCTTCAATTTATTGATCTCTCAAATCGTGGTAACTGAAATATACCAAATGAATACATTTAAAACTTTGTACACTCGTATTTTTCCACATGTGAGTAGCTTCAACAGTTTAGCTTCATGAAAAAGTTCGTCAAAAACAAAACACACATTTTCCTTTCAAATTCAATACACAAAGTTACTAAAAACTTACAAAGACGAATGATAGGCAAGGCTTAGCTAGGACAGCAACTTCATTGAGGTTAATCACAGCCTCTGAGAGAGAAACAAGTTTGTATGCGGGGAGGAAAAAAAAAAAAAGAGCGTCAAAGATCGCTAATTGCGACAGATGATCTTGTACTAAGCACAAATTCACATTCGCTGGAGGAGGTAAAGTATCACTCCCAATTGTTTTTAGATTAATGCATTTGCCAGCATATTGAATTTAGTGAGTAATGGTTTTCGTTTTCATATTTTGTGGTATGACAAAGTTACTGCCGTTCGTTGCAGCTTGCGTTGAATAGCTCCCGTTAAGGTAGCGTCAAGCTTGTGTATTTAACGGTAATATAAAAGCAGTGTTGTCAATAACGCCGTATCGTAATGCGTAACTAATCTGATTACTTTCTTTCAGTAAAGAACAATCTAACGCATTCATTTTTCTAAATCAGTAATCTGAGTAAAATTACTTTCCTTGATGCCTGTGCGTTACTATTTTGTTATTGCCCCATAATGTGTGTAGAATGAAGAATACTGTAGTCATGGGAGTGACATCACATGTCACATTTTTTAATCGGGGATGGAACAAAAAGGGTCACGTGTATTACCATGATGCGTGAGCGCTGGGAGTTTGCGGCCAAAACAACATAGCCTTGCTACCTCGCCAGGATGCAATGATATAGGCAGGAGATATACTACAAACGGCTGCATTTGCACACTGGAAACACAGCCATTACTTCACATTTTTGTCCAGTAAAGATAACAAAAATATCTCCGTGCGCTGCAAACTTTGCGCTGGCTCAAAAAGACTGTCCACCGCTATAAGCATCCAATTCAAGCACCACTTGGAATTACAGCACAACAGGTAACACGACAGCCAGGACTTTTTGATACTGCTCGTGCTCAATCCTCGGTTTAAGCTCAGTTGTTGTTGAGGGTTTTGAAAGCTTAGGTTTAAAGAAATTCTAAATATCCATCTTGCCTCCTCAGCTGTAGTTTTGGCTAAGCAATGCAAACGGCTGTCTCTAAGGTTCTATAGTCACATGATCTGTTCGAAAAATAATTTGGACCCATTATGAAATACTTTGAAGGATTCCTGTTCATTTTATTCATGTGTGTTGTTTGTTTTATTGCTCTAAAACTTTTATAGACAACATTTTAAGGGCCATATTCAATGGTCTTTATTTTAAAGGGGAAGTTCAGAATTTTTTACATTAGGCTTAATCTTTGAGTTAGCCGGGGTTTAATTAGTCGTTGGAAATGATTTGAACAAATTCTGTGCAGTTTGACAGTTATTTGTTAGTTTCAGGGCTCCGGAGTGGCTAAGCTAGCGCGAGTCAATAGTGGTTGAAATCAACTCCTTCAACTAATTAAACCCCCGTTAACTCGAATATTAAGCCTTATGTGAAAAATTAAAATGGTCAAATTCGCCACATGTAGGACGTTTTGCCGACGGCGGACATTTTGGCAGAACGCCGGAACATATTTCCTCCACACCTTTCTCACCTTTTTAACCCCTGACCCATTTTCATGCCTGGTGCCAGCAGCGGCCATTAGCCCATGGCTTGACTCACCGGTGGAAATGTTTGGACAATTGTAGTATATTGTTTAGGGGTAATTTGGGATTTGAGACACTGGTTTATTATTGACATTGACATTTAATGTAGTCTAGCTTTCACTGTTTGTTGTTAATTGTGTTAATTAAAACAATGTCATTTAATGAATTTGTCCTTTTATGGTACAAAAGTTGAATATTTAAAAAAGTGAGATTTAAAATATGTGTAATTTAAAATAAAAGTTAATTGACTGTAATTTAAAAAGTTAAGTGACTGTTCTAAAATAGCTGTAGTGCTAGAAATTCAATGTTAATGTTGAATTGTTTAGTCAAATGCAACTGTTGACATTTTTGTTTTGTATTTATTGAAGGTTTTCACCTAATGGAGAAAGGTTTCCACATTGCTCAAATAAAAGAAATTGTTTCTTCATTCGAGCGAATCCCAGTCTGCTCTGTGCTAACTAGCCACATCCTTTTTCAAGTTGGGAGCTGCACGGGGATTTAAAGCGGAAACTTGACACGCATTGTTATGAATGTGGTTGGCTGCTTATGTTTTTTACAAATCTGCAGGTGTGGACGTAATTATTTTTCAGTAGGGCAGGACCCTCGGTTTTAGAAAACCCTGCTAGGTGTAGACATGGCCGCAGAAGCATAAATTGGCCTTTAGCCTGCTGCCACTCCACCTATCAGGGAATTCATCTTTCAATCACTCCTAATTACCGCCACCTGCAATTTGTTACCAGCTGTGCATTTAAGGTACGGCCTCCCAAAGTCAGTATCAGTTCGTCAACGATTCAGCACACTCCTGCTCGTCATTTGTCACTTCTGACCCAGCCTGTCCTGCTTGACCAGACTATTTCAGCACTCCATTGAGCTCCAGCCTGACCTACACGACCCGACTGCACCATCTCTCTAGTTCCTGTCAGTTTTCAGTGCCTGCCAACACGATGAAATAAATGCTGTTCTGTTTCGCACCTGACATCAACATTTTTTTCTGTACTAGACGGAAATATGCATTTTCCCAAATAACGTTAAAACACAGTATATCGTTAAAAACACATCATCAGTTGCCTGCTCTTTACTGTGAATTCTGGTAATACAGGAATATACAGTTTTTCCTGGATTAGAGTACTACTTTTAAATATTTTTACATTACCAAGACTAAAATAAGTCTGGTAATAGCAATCCTGCTGACGGACTTTTACTGTATTTTCTATAAATACAGGAATCAACAGTTTTTCTGGATTATGGACTATTATTACTGTGAAACATTTTTACATTACCAAGACTGTAAAATAACAGTATATAAATGGCAACCCTGCTGCCAGCTCTTTACCGTTATTTTACACTGAAAATTTCTGCAGTGTAGATAAACTAAACATCATTGTCCCATCACAGTATGGATTCAGAAAGAAAAATACTACATATATGGTAGTACTCAACGGGTAAAATCTATGATGCAATTGACAATGGTGACTATAAAGTTGGCATTTTTCTGAACCTGTCGTAAAGCTTTTAACACCATTAGGACAGATATTTTAATTAATAAACTGCAGCATTATGGTATAAGAGGCCCAGCGCTAGACTGGTTCCGTAGCTCCTTGTCTGGAAGACTTCAATATGTCCTCAATAATCATGAGTCATCATACAAACCCATCAACCATGGAGTCTCGCAGGGTTCCATCTGAGGGTCACTCTTTAACTTGTATATCAATGACTTTGTTTTTGGATGAGGAATCAACAAAGTATTATTTGCAGAAGATACAAACTTGTTTTTCCCCATAATAATCAAAATACACTTGGGCAAATCATAGTGAGTTAGTTTATTACATTGCAACCATGTGTCTATTTTCACTATCAATTAAAAAAAAAAAAACATCGTGTTCCCATAAAAAAAGACATGAAACAAATCCGCCCAAAAACAAAGAGAAAACATTGCAAGAGTCTGTTCAACAAATTTCCTGGGGATCCACATTGATGAGTACCTTAATTTAAAGAAGAAAAAAAAGTGATCTCACAACTAAACTATGGAAATATGCTCTTTTCTTAAAATTCAGACATTATCTCCCACTCTCTGCACTCATTTAGTACAATTCTTTATTTGAACCTCATGTGCAGCACTTTAATTTCATATGGTAAAATACCAGCCGCTACTTTTCCCCCTCATTTTGAACCCCGCGGTTTATCGTCCAGTGTGGCTTATTTGTTGATTTATTTGGATTAATAGTGACACTATCATGGGCATTAATGAATGTTTATGACAGATGTCATTCAGTATCATCCGGCAAATTATGTCACTAACTCCATTTATGTCCAGCTCGGATCTTTTACATCTATTCAAAAGTGAGATAATTTGCCGGATGATACATAATGACATCTGTCATAAGCAGTGTTGGGCACATTACTTTAAAAAAGTAGTTACTTTTTGGAAGAAGTAGTGAGTAATGTAACTAGTTACCAGGGAAAGTAACTATTTCCATTACTTTAAAAAGAACTTGTTTGTCAAAGAATTTGAAATTTTCTGAGCAGTATTCGAGTCAGTGGAATAGACAGGAACAGACGTAGTTAACGTGTTAGGTGCTTCAGCAGATTTGAATTGCTTACCACAGATGTTGACAAAAGCTTTGCCCAGGGACATAAATTACACATTACATGCAGGTTCTTTCCTTTTAATTTCGACAAACTTGAAATAGTGTCTATATCGGCACCTCTTAAAGGACAAATTTTCTTCTGAATGCTCTGCCATTCCGACCCTGTGCATCTGTTTTGCGTGTGTGTGTTTGCCGCACGCGCTGTTCCGGTTTGCTTGTGAAATCACCGGCTCTGATTGGCTTACCACGACACATTACTAACCCTCAGCCAATCACAATCACTTCCATCGCATCTCTTGAGGGGCTGCATTCAGGTAGGCTCGTTTCCCGACAATGGCGTACCGCAAGCAACACGTCACTTCCGCTCATTAATATTCATGACATTAGCTACTGTTGCTAAGGAGGGACAAGCCACCGTTTGTCCCCAATAGGAAATGAATGGAAATCGTGTACGAAGGAGATGTTACAGAGCTAAACCTACCAATTCTTTCCGAAAATGATGTGCCTGGTGCCAAATTCACTGGCAAAGATGTGGAAGAACATAAAAATGTTCAGTTAAAGAGATGGCTTGAGTGTCGAAGGCTGAAAAAAACGAGCCGACCTAAGCATAGCATTAGCTTTTTTAATCGACGCGTCTGACAATGACATTCTCCTGTTTCAACAAGCTATCCTTTACCATCAGCCCTGTCTTTCTTATATATCCTCTGGTTGTCCTACGTCTCTTACCGTTCTTGGGGGTAATTTAGTTAGCTTTGTGTAGCGATCGCAAATGCTACTCAGTGACAGCCAAGAAGCACTTTTAATTTTTTCATTGATATCACATCTTAATCCTATAATTTATTTACACTTCCCCCTTACTAAAGTTGTTTTTTTTATATATAACAAACGGTAACAGTGGCAGTCAGATACCATTGTAATTCTTTTCAGGTCATTCATTGTCAGACAGAAGCAGTACGGCACAACGTTACGCAAAAGAATAAGTTAAAAATATAAAAATGGCTTACCTCTTTGTCCTCTGAAAGACCATGCTAACCCAACATAATGTTTACTGCATATGAAGTGTGAATGGATTCACTGAGCTGGTGTTAAAGTCCGCGCAAGTTGATTCGGTCTTTACATTTTTTCCTCCCGAGTTTTTGGTTTCCA
Source organism: Corythoichthys intestinalis (assembly GCF_030265065.1). Classification (NCBI taxonomy): domain Eukaryota; kingdom Metazoa; phylum Chordata; class Actinopteri; order Syngnathiformes; family Syngnathidae; genus Corythoichthys; species Corythoichthys intestinalis. The sequence continues at coordinate 7,604,128 of NC_080405.1, read as the reverse complement.
GAAACGTAAGAAGAAACATCCTTCATGTGTCGTGATGTCTAGCGGCGTTTCTACAAGTTCCAAAAAAGCAATGCGTGCGTGACTGGCATGTTCGTTTTTGAAAGATCACCGGCGAAAAGTAGCACAAATTACGTAAAGTCTATGCGAGGGCAGTGAAGGGGGCAGAGAACTGTCACTATATGGAGGCTTCATGGCAGCGATATTTACCTCATATGTGCACAGAAAAAAAAGAATATTTAGTATGATCACCATAATACTGATTTGCAATGAAACTGTATATACATGTCAATTTTTTCCGAGTGTTTTTTTTTTCGTGTCAGAGCGTGTCGGGTGTTGGTTGGTTTGACAAAATTATGTCCATCCGTTCATCATGTGCTACTCATGCACCCAAAAACAACGCACGCAAACACGGGAGATGTCGCAATATGTCTACATTTTTCTTAACAGAGTAATGAGGCGACATCGTAAAGAGCAAACAATTATTTCTCGTCAGCATTTGACGATCTGAGATGAGGGGACGACACGACAGGGGAGCTGACAGGATTATTTTATGTTAATACCAGTGCAAAAATTCAATACGATCATCTTAATACTGATTTGCAATTAAACTGTCAAATATCAAAATGTAGGATTGTTTTTATTTCAGAGCAGCACATTTGACAACTAGCTATTTACACTTTAATTTTAACAATAGAGCCTACCCACGTACCACGTGCTCGCTGTATGGTTCCGCCCACTTGTCCGTCAAAACATAGTGTTAACCTGTTACGGCTACGTACATTTCTCCTATTTACGGCGTGTTTTTCTGCTCCTTAACATTAATAATCAAAATGGTGAAGGCGTGTGTGGCTGTTGGTTGCACTAACAGAGAAGATGGAAGGAGAGACTTGAAGTTTTACCGTATTCCGAGGGATCCAAAGAGTAGAGCGAAATGGACGGCTGCAATTTGACGTGAAAACTGGACACCAAAAAAATCACCACAGACTATGAAGTAGTCATTTTATATCCGGTAAGATGCATTTAATATATATTTAGAGGGTTTTGGCCTGACAACCACAATTAAGATCATTGCTAGGCTAATCGCCGACAACATACGACGTAGTACGACATAGTTTCAAATTCAAGATGTTTGTGACTTCCCTTTCTTCCACCATCGTTATTTTTTGAATAATATTTAGCTGGTACCAAGTGAAAGAAACTGGCCTCGTCTACGGGGCTGACAAATAACCACAATTAAGATCATTGCTAGGCTAATCGCCGACAACATACATGTATGTATGTAGTGAGAGTGCTATCGCTAAACCATATAAACATTAAAAGCCTTAACTCCATTGACAAACGACATGAAATACATTAGACTTGACAGTGGATGTTAGCAATAACAAAAGATTTTGAATTGAAATTTTCGTAACTCACCTTTCCAAGCACAAGATAGATTCCTGCCGAATTTTCGTGGACGAGGACCTGTTTCACCCAACCAGCAACGAAGTATTTATAAGCCTCCAAGCTCTTGAAGTTTTTCATATTTTCGTGAGAATAGGCTGATTTAGTGTGGACAAGATAATTGTAAATATCTGCGTAGCAGATGTCAGGCAGACAGGGCGAAGACAGTGGGTCGAAAAACATCGATTTGGGCATCAAATATGGATCTGGCGACTGTATAGAACGAAGCTTTTCCTCATAACGCCTTTTATGCAACAGATCCAGTGAGTTTGCGGCATCAGAAAGCACCGGGTCTTCCATGAAATGCATTTTAAATTCCGCCATCAATTGAAAACAATGCTAATACAGAGTCAAAATGACGGACAAGTGGGCGGAACCATACAGCGAGCACGTGGTACGTGGGTAGGCTCTATAGTGAGCAAAAATAATAGTGATGAGCATAAAAAAAAAATACAACAGAGCGAGAGGTAAATATGATGTGTTGGTCGTTCCATATTTAGAAATTAAACTTTCGATTTATTTTTATTTTCGTGACAGCAAGCATTGTATATGTGATCAAGATCATGCTAAAGAAAGTCCGTGCGCCCCCCCCACAATAGGAAAATGTTTAACCGTGTCCTAAATCGAAATGCAAGCACAAGCCATGACTTTGATCCCATAGAACTAGGACAGACGACGCGGAAGTTCTCCCTCGCTTTTGCAGCAGCGGAAGGGAGACGAGGCTGTCTGTGAAAGCAGAATGATATCGCCTGTCACTCATTTCTGAAACTATGACTAGCGGTCAATGAGGAGCCTGTGTGCAAGAGAGGGAGGGACCAAGCAATGTCACTTCCCGTTCAGTTATACTGCGAAGCGGTCTTTGGTGATTCGTTCGGCAACGTCACTTCCCGTTCACTAACCGAACGATTCATTTGGGAGGGGTGAGATAAGGGGGGCGAAGGATTCGTTGAACGATTTGTTTTGAACGAATCTTGTTACTGAACGAACCGGAATGGATTAGTTTACTCAAGTGAACGACAGATCCCGTCACTGGTGTCATGTCATAATAATGATGGTCTTATGACAGTTTTATGGCACCACTGTCAAATAAAGTGTTACCAAATACTAGAGCTCGCAATTAATGAAACAACTGGAAGAGTAACTGAAGAAATAATTGAATTTTGATTTGTATTTACATCTGTAGCCCTGCAATGCATGTTGGACGACAACAGTGTTGACAGCAGATGGCAGCAGAGGTTGACTGTCTCCCCCATGGGAGCAGCGATGGCTAAATGAAGCATCTTGAACCAATGGTGGGTCATTTGGTCTTATGACAGTTTTATGGCACCACTTTCAAAGTGTTACCAAATACCAGAGCTAACAATTAATGAAACAACTGACAGAGTAACTGAAGCAATAATTGGCACATGAATTTTGATTGTTATTTACATCTGTAGTGCTGCAATGCATGCTAGAAGGCATGTTGGATGACAACAGTGTTAACACCAGGTGGTAGCAGAGGTTGACCGTCTCCCCCAAGGAAGCAGTGATGGTGCAATGAAGCTTTGCAGCCAATTGGTTCTCAAAGCTTCATGGAGGTTCATTCAGTCTTCTCACAGTGTTATGATGCCACTGTCAAATAATGTGTTCCTGGTTAATATCTCTTGATGTAATATCCCATAATGCAATGAGGACATCTGCGTTTTATAGTCCAGTATGCCTTATCTATGAACAAATGCTCAAATTTGGTGGGTGGCGGCTTATAGTCAAGTGCGCTTTATAGTCCGAAAATTCTGGCACATTTCCAACTTATTTAAATAAACTCGAACTACTCCAGAAAAAAGTTATACGCCCCCCAAGATGGTCTGAGTTTAATGCTCCCACTAAAATGATTTTTCAACGCTACCACCTTTTGAGGCTTAAGGAGCACAACTACTTCCAAAATGCTTGTGTAATGTACTAGATTATCCATAAACTAACCCATATATTAAGTTCTAATATGTACTTTTAAGCACAAATACTACCAGGAAAAATCAAATCACTGGGGGAAAAAAAAGAAGGCTAAATGTATGCAAGCTTTAGAATTGTGTGTAGAGGACCACAGACTTGGAACTAAATTTATGAAATGCTCAAAATGTCACATTCCATCTTCAATAAAAAAACTCAAAGCTCAACTCCTAGCATTGTATGCCTAATATGCTGATTCTTTGGATAACAGTAGTTCGATACCTCACATCAATTCCAATGTAACCTGAATGTTAAATTGTGTGTGTGTATGTTGTCGATATTTATAAAGATATCTGGCCAATATCTTATATTTGTGGAGAACTGGTCCCCCTACTAAAAAGCTTTAAATGGCTTCCTTGGAGTGTCCGTTTCACGCATCTATTTGTATATTTTGTATATTGTCTGCTTTAATGGTGTGCGAATAAACTAAACTAAAAAAAAAAACTAAATGCACAGAAAGACTCCTAATTGTACATAACTTGTGGACAACTTCAAGAATTGCAATTGTGCTTTAAAACACTATATTTAAAACCATGATGGTTAGATAACAATTTGGTTGTCTGGAATCAGTACGATAGAGAAACAAACAGTGTTGTTAATCTTACTGAAAAAAAGTACTTAATTATAGTTACAAATTACTTCTCCCAAAAAGTAATTGCGTTAGTAACTCAATTACCTGAATGTAAGAGTAATTAATTACTTGGCAAAGTAATTGGTGAAAATTACTTTTTTTTTTTTTTTTCCCCTCAAAAAAAAAAAAAAAAAAAAAAAATTGGCCACACTATGGGTGAATCCCATTTCACCCCTTGGCCCTACCCCTTACCCCTTCCCCTCCGTTTTGCGCGTTCACGTGTAGGGGTAGGGCTGTCCCAATTCACGCTAATGTGCAGGGGTAGGGGTAAGGGGGAGGGCTTTCCACCCCTCCAAACGGAGGGCCATGACTACCCTCACTCCAAACGGAGGGTTACGCGAAATTTCCCAGGGTGCAAAGCGATTACCCCGAGAATCATTTCCAAAATGGCGGAGCCAAGGAAAGAAGTACACAAATGTAAGTAGCTCTGTTTATCCCTAATTTAACTATTTTAACAGTTTTAAGTTGTGATAACTGATGTAGGCGTGTCTGTTTGGTTCTGTCGCTTTTTGATGACGTCACAACTGGCGGAATGGACTTATGACGTACGTGAGTGTGAAGGGGTGTCCCAATTCGTAGGGCTAACGTTTCAAGCCCCTACCCCTTATTGCTCCGTTTGAAGGGCCAAGTGGTAGGGGGAAGGGGTAAGGGGGAGGGCCAAGGGATGAAATGGGATTCACCCTATGTGAAGTTTTTTGTGGAGGTATTTGGTACAAGCGTTTTTTTTTTTCTTCTTCATTTCCAGACGGATAACTTCTCTTCAGTTTGCCAATTAAAAAAAGGCCCGATCGCCGCCCACTCTCACTCTGAGTCACGTGACACACATACATATTTGCGCAGTAAAATGAACACGAAGGTGGAGGTGGGGGGGGTTCGAGTGCGCGCGGTCATCTTGGCCATAAAAGTGGGGAAAACTAAGCACTTTACACTCATATGGATGTACAACATCATTTTAAGATGCTAAACTAACACCTTCCCTCTTAAAGCAAATGTGTAATGCGAATATAATGTAAAGAACGCTCTCCTCGACGCAGCGAGAATGAGTGGGATCAACCAGCTGAGGTAACAGGAAAAACACGAAACGGTCGCGCTGATAACGGCTCTAACTTATCATAAGGACTTAATGGCATGAAGAGGAAATACTTACATTTGTTCATGGACACACAGAATAATCCTCTAACAGGTGGGATGGCAGTCCTCTGCTCGAAATGCGCAGTTTACGCCTATTCTCGTTCTCAGAATATGCAGCGCTTGTGACGTAGGACAATAACAGGACTGGTTGCTATCGGAACGTACGCAGCGGCATACCGCATACCCAAGGAACCTTGCTACAAGGAGTATTAAAATTGCTAATAAAATTGATTAACATATATGCATCTAAAATAATCCTATATTTTTCTTATAGAGTATTCAACGAGGAATACGATAGACCCATTAATAGACTTTCTTGGGAAAAAAAAAAAAAATCACCATTTCTTTAAGTAGTCACATGAATGATGAGGTGGCCTGTGAAAAACCCACATTATATGTTACAGAAAGGACTTTTCATTAAGCACATACATGCTATGTTTAAACTGATTGGACTTGCTTAAACATGGATGCTACCTGGGACTGATAACAGAATTGTTAGACAATCTGCCAAATGATTCCATGGTATTGAATCACTCCCAATACTTGTAGCTACGACAGTGCGATAAAGCTGAGTGTGCTGAATCTTCATGTGCCAAATCTGTTAGCCCTCTGCTGCTGGCTGGGGCCCCAGGTAATTGCCTGCGTATGTCTAATGGGACGCTACGCCTCTGTCTTTTATGCCGATAATTAATTAAAACAGGTGCCATTAATACAGGTAATGAGTGGAGCCTCGTTAGACCTCTTTGACGGCCAGAAATCTTGCTTGTTTGTAGGTGAACAAATACTTATTTTCCACTCTAATTTGGAAATAAATTCATTAAAAATCAAACAATGTGATTTTCTGTTTTTTTTTTTTTCACACATTCTGTCTCTCATGGTTGGGGTTTACCCATGTTGACAATTACAGGCCTCTCTAATCTTTTCAAGTAGGAGAACTTGCACAATTGGTGGTTGACTAAATACTTATTTGCCGACTGTACCAGTTCCATAGGAGTTCAGCAACCACCACACCTGCAGGCAATTGCCTCATTAGGCAACACCTGGGGACTCGTCACCTGTGGCGTTAATCTTGCTTTAAAAAAGTAATTAGTTACTAACTCACTTTTTGGGATAATTTAAATTATTACTCCTACAACGAGGTAACTGAGTTACCTCGTTGTAAGAGTAATTAGTTACCTAGCAAAGTAACTGACGTTACTTTTCATGCTCTACATATTACATGTTACATTACATTCTATAACATCTTTCACATCAACAATCTAGAACATTTTCCACTTCAAATAGGTTTATAACAGATTTTTTTTCATACCAAAAAGCACTTTACATTTCTCAACTGCTGTAAGAATAAAAGCCTTTTTGTTTTTTCTGTTGTACTGAACCCGCACTTGTGTGTATCGTCACACCCCTATTAAATATAGATATATTTTTCAAAATGCAGGTAAGGTTCTGAATATTCTGCCTTTGCTCTAGTTGTTTTGATTAAAAAAAATAAATAAATAACATCACATAAGGTTCAAGGATAGTTATTCAAGAAAAGTTTAGGGCAAGTGACTATATTTGGTATTTTATATTATAGCATCTACAAGAACAATGCTAACTTGGTAATGATAATGCATACTCAACAGGAAAACAGTACATTATTTTAAATTAATTGTACTCACCTGGACGCCGCGAACTGTATGCAAAAAAAGAGTTGCCCGAGAGTTTAAGATGACACTCGCCACGCTAAATGCTAATGGGAACACGAATGCTATACTAACGCTCCGAGCCACCTAGCATCCCGTTTGCAACCGTGTCACCACCCATTTCCGTCCTCCTCCCACCCGCTCTGCTGCCTCCAAGGCAGTTGTGACAAAATCAGACAACAAGCGGTTAATTCAACCAAATTATGGTAACGCACGCCTTTACATCCTCAGTAACGGTAACGGCGTTGCAAAGATGGGAAAAGTAATTAGATTACTCACTACTGAAAAAAATAACGCCGTTAGTAAAGCCGCTATACTGTAACGCCGTTATTAACATATTGCTCGTCACCAATCAAGGCGCTATCTCCCCAAACATATAAAAGGGGAGAGATTTTAAGATGATGATTTGAGCGCTACCCCAAAGAACGTAAGCGCTGGAGGGGTAGTCCACGATCTGGCCATGAACCTCGAAAACGGATGTTTTGGTTTGTTTTTGCTTGTTTTTTTGTTCTTCTTTGAATAAAATCTGGCTACAAGCGCCCAGCATGTTGGTAAACTTTCCTCGACCCCAAAGATGTTACATATTACGTACTGCTAATGTAGCTGAATTAGTGTCTACGTACTTTACTTAGTGCTTCGCCTCCTCCATACACGAATACATTGTCGTAGTTCCATGCTAAAGTAATCGAACTTACTTTTACTAAGTCCTTTAGTTTTACGTACATAATAGTGAATTGCAACGTGCATCTCGTGAGCCTATATTTTGGGGTCTGTTTCATAAATAAGGAAATCCTTTATATTTTGGCCCATTTTGTTATGATCGTGAGCGGACAACCCTAAAGCAGATGAGTGAGATGGCATGGTCAGGAAGTCAAAAAAACTTTATTCAATCCAAAGCAGTGGAGTTCTTTGGTGTAGAGAGCCTGGGCGAAGGTTACAGACGTGACGCGCTGGCGAGATCCTAGGGCAAAGCAAGAAAGGTCTATGATCAGATAAGGTCAGTCAGAAATATTCAAAAATGCGAGAACGGACTAACAGTGTACTGACAGAGACGATCCAGCGACGTGGTGGCGCTCTGGCTGGCTTATGTAGGCTGGTGATGGTGATTGCTGACAGCTGCCGTCGCTCCACCCGTCAGGTGCTGGGCCTGTAATTGGATGACAAACACACCCACACACCTGCCCAGCCCTAGGCCTGACACATTTACATCAAATGATCATGAATAGACAGATTTATACAAATACTCGATTGTAGTTCCCAGCTAAAGTAAGCTAAGTTATGTAGTTCTACGTACGTAACCTAAGAGTGAATTGGAACAATAGAGTGCATCTCGTGAGTCTGTATTTTAGAATCTTTTGGCATCTACATCAAAATATGTTAAATGTTCTTCTTTTTCTTTCGGCTTTTCGGCTACGTACTTTAGTGTCTTAGCTGGGAGATTCGACTAATATTAGTATAAATCCTTCTATTCATTAAAATTTGATGTGGATGAGCCAAAAGACTGGATTTCCTTATTTATGGAAGAAAGGAGTTTGTATGGCATTCTTAATGGGATTTCCAACCTAATTAGAACCTAGTGGAGGCCTGCGGTCCGGGTCCGAACCAATTGATCGGTCTGTCCGGACCCACAAATCTCTGATTAATCTACCGGTATCATAGGCAAAGTTTGACTTTTGTGGCGGGGGGGCATGTTGATGATCCCGAAATGCAGTGTCAGCAATAATATTAACTTACAAGATATAGGCTATGCTTTATTAGTAGCTTAGCCCATGCTCATAAATACAGGAATCACAGTTATGTGTGTGTGGGTGTGCGTGTGTGAGCGAGCGTGTTTTTCTGTGGAGGTATCCAACTTAATGCCAAGTTTTTCCAGTCACTCACACCCTTAAATATGGTACCCCGGTTGTGGCTCTGTTGTACAATTAGCGTCTTTAGTGGACAAACTGAAACTCCGCTCACCATTTTGGTGGTGCTTTCCGGCGTTTCATGATCCACATCTTCAATCCTTGGTCCTCGCTCAGTAGTTGTTGTCACTTTTGAAAGTTTAGAAAAAAACTACGCAATACCTCTTGTTTCTTCTGTCCTCAGGTGGCTTTGGCTAAGCAAAACAAATGACCGCCTCTAGGGTGCTAGTCACATGATCTGGTTGAAAATTAATTTGGACCCATTATTAAAATATTTTTTGGGTCCATTTCATTCATTTTTGTTGTTTGTTTTAATGCTTAACAACTTTTATAAACAACATTTTACCAGCAAAGTCTTAATTTTAAATTCATGTAAAGTCAATTACATGCAATGAAAATTTCGGCCAGCGGGGGGAGGGGGCTCACCCTTAATCTCCACGTATGGCTGGTATGTACACAATTTTACATGGAGCATTTTTTTCTGATGGTAGTGGGCACTTCAATTCCAGTTCGTACGTTAATAGCACTCAGTTGAGCCAATCAAATCCTTTATATACCCTCCACAGCCAGCGCAACCAAAAGCCGAGAGGAAGAGAATCAACTATAAGATCCTCTTTTCAAAACTCTTCACGGTCTGACCCCATCGTATCTATCCGGGTCCTCTTCCATTTGCTGTTACTTGATTTTGCTTTTCATCTGTGCGTTTACCAACTTTTATTTGTTTTTGTTGACAGCAACTCTGAGTGTTCTGAAAGGCGCTTTTAAATTAAATGCACTATTTAACATTTCGTCAATGGACACTTTAGTGTCCCAACCAGTTGCTTTGCTGTAAGTGTTCAGCCTGTATGCTTTTGCCTCGATAACGTTTTAAATTTAAATTTTAAAAACATTTTCAATACAACCCTCTGCTGCATATTGTAAACCCATTTGCCTCAGTCTAAAAGATGTTGCTTATTGCTTCAAAATAAATCACTTAAAACACTCCGGTATACATCTGCCTGCAACGGCTTGTGCCAGTGAGTGACAAAGCTTGTCAGCTTAGCAACCGTAACTAAGAGGTGCGGAGCTTTTGTGAAAGGTCAACTGAGGGTAAAACAAATTAGATACAACAGAATTTTGCCCTGAAGAGTACAGCGGGAAAGCAATGTCTCAAAAAACACATTGTTTTTTTCTAAACAAATCCCAGGAATAATCCTTTATGCATGAAGTCCCATTTAACTGCCTTTAAGCTGTTGTCGCTAAGGCATAATGTGACCTGGCTTCAGCATCCTCTGCACCGTGAAGCAAACACATTCAGAGGTGAAGTGATGACGCTTACTTGCAGTGTTTGTTGTCTTAAATAGCCGTGGGAATTCGCGTTCTTTCTGACATTTGAACAGAAACATAGCAACTCATTAACTTGCAAGTAAACAACATGGATGCAGATACTTTTTGACAATCCCCCTTCAGGTCCACCTCTCAAAAATTTCTCCATGATAACTGCTGGCCAGAGTATTGGCACCCCTGCAATTCTGTCAGATGCTCAATTTCTCCCAGAAAATGGTTGCAATTACAAATGCATTGGTAGTAATACCTTCATTATAGATAATACTTCCAATGAAAAAACACAAAAGGAAAACTCAACTCTACACAAAACTCAAAGAATGTGCCGGACAAAAGTATTGGCACCCTTAGAAAAATAATGTGATGCTTCTCTAATTTGTGTTATTAACAGCACCTGTTACTTATCTGTGGCACATAATAGGTGGTGGCAATAACTAAATCAAACTTGCAGCCAATTAATATGGATTAAAGTTGTCTCAACCTCTGTCCTGTGTCCTTGTGTGTACTACATTGAACATGGAGAAAAGAACGAAGACCAAAGAACTGTCTGAGGACTTTAGAAGCAAAATTGTGAGGAAGCATAGGTAATCTCAAGGCTACATGTCCATCTTCAAAGACCTGAATGTTCCTGTGTCTACCGTGCACAGTGTCATCAATAAGTGTAAAGCCCATGGTGCTGTGGCTAGCCTCCGTAGATGTGGACAGAAAAGAAAATTGACGAACGATGGCTAAAGAAGCTCGGCTAAAATCCAATCAAGTTCAAGCTTTCCTGCAGTCCGAGGCTACAACAGTGTCAACCCGTACTATCCGTTGGCATCTGAATGAAAAGGGACTCGATGGTAGGATACCCAGGAAGACCCCACTTCTGACCCAGAGACATAAAAAAGCCAGGCTGGAGTTTGCCGAAACTTACCCGAGAAAGCCAAAAACGTTTTGGAAGAATGTTCTCTGGTCAGATGACACAAAAGTAAAGCTTTTTGGGAAAACGCATCAATATAGAGTTTACAGGGAAAAAAACGAGGCTTTCAAAGAAAAGAACACTGTCCCCAGAGTCAAACATGGCGGAGGTTCCCTGATGTTTTGGGTTTGCTTTGCTGCCTCTGGCACTGGACTACTTGACCGTGTGCATGGCTTTATTAAGTCTGACGACTACCAACAAATTTTGCAGCACAATGTAGGGCCCGGGTGTGAGAAAGCTGGGTCTCCTTCAGAGGTCATGGGTCTTCCAGCAGGACAATGACCCAAAACACACTTTAAAAAGCACTAGAAAATGGTTTGAGAGAAAGCACTGGATACTTCTAAAGTGGCCAGCAATGAGTCCAGACCTGAATCCCATAGAACACTTGTGGGGACATCTGAAAATGTCAGTCTGGCGAAGGCACCCTTCAAATCTCAGAGACCTGGAGCAGTTGGCCAAAGAAGGATGGTCTAAAATTGCAATCTCTTGAAGTTTTGATCTGTAGTGAGTCTTTATACATTTCCCTTCTCTAAAAGAATCAAAATATTAAATCACTTCTCCCTAGAATAATTCTGTATTCACATGAAGAATCTCAAGGACGTGCAATTCATCAAACATTGTCCCCAGGCTTTACTGTACTTCGGCTTCTTATATACTCATTTCCAACAGATGCTTGCTGGGGAATATATTTTATAACAAAGAAATAATGATTAATTAAATGTGAGATGTTTATAATAAGAGTGAAGCAAGTTAATAGTAAACTGCAAACAAGATAAAACGTTATAGTAATGTCAAAAGCAGTCGCAAAAATGAAATAAATTGTGAAAAGCTTGGTGCAAAATAAAACTAGGGCAGCTCAGCACTTGAAGACTAAGCTGGTGGAGGGAATATTTCTATTCACTCTGCAATTGGGAGATGAAAAGGGGGACTTGGCAGCTAACTGTGGCGGTACAATCACTCACTCCAGAATGATGGAATGACTAAAGGAGGTTAAAGTTTACAAAATCCTTCACCCCGGGGAATGGAAGGAGACAGAGATCACTGGATGAGAATGAGAGCAGAGGACACATTAGCGAAATGGGCTTACAGCAGAGTGGCCTGCCAGTGGAAATGCATCATGGATATCATGTTGTGCTCTGTGTTTTGACTCGGAAAGTGAGAGAGACCATTTACATATAATTCAGAGAGACATGAAACACCCGAAGCTGACACACTCAATCAGTTTTAATTCTTTTTTCTTTCTTTGGTTCTCTCTCCACCCCCTCTTTTTGTCCTCATTTAGTGTTTCCACCCCAGAAGCTTCTCATTGTCACTGTTTGCCTTTTATCTCCAAAGCCATTTCTACAATTCCAACTCTGCCACTCAGGCACGTGCAGGGGGGGGCGGGGGGGGGGGGGGTGGAGGGTGCTTGAGCACCTGCCCGTTTGCCCCTACATGGCCAAAGTGCTCTTTTTGACTGGGCTTTTTTTTTTTTTTTTGTGCGTATGTGTGTGCTGGCCGACTGTGCAGGCACGCCACCGAGTACTTTACTTGAACAACGAAAACACCTTAAAAAAAAAAAAAAAAAGCCGTCTGCGATCGCTTCCGCGTCGTGGTACTCTGGTGGGACCCCAATGGCCAGCTGTCAGGCTGGCGAGCGCACAGTCTGCGCGAGGAGGGGGGGGGGGCACCGGTAGCTGTGCGGTTGAGGTTTTCCGTGTTAAGTCAAATTAAGCGGCAGGCTCTCGAATGGAGACGCGCGCATTGAGCCCATCGTCCACCTGAGGCGCGCTAATTTCGGCCGGGCTCGAGCTGTCGGCTCAGGCCGGCCCGACGAGTGGTGGGATGATTCTTGCTTTTTCAAGCTTTTCAGAAAAAGGCCATTGGTGTAGCCAATTGTGACTGAAGGGAATAGGTACCGTTCTTGCACACACCATATAATTGTTTGCATTAGTCTAAAACATTCATCTAACTATAGTTTAGGCAGACTTCACTCTATGCCCTTGGACACAGTAAAGTGAAACACCTTATCAAGGCTCATGGGGGGAATGTAAAAATGATAGTTTCTCATAGAGTAATGAAAACAGTTAGCCGGTGCCTAACACATGTAATATAATTAATCAGGGAATAGTATCATTTCTCATATTTACTGTAGGACTGTACTATTTTAACACACACCTAATATATAATAAATAGCACGCCATAGTTTAATGAAAAGAAACAATAGATACACAACGCCATCTTATCACAGAAGCCGAACGTGTGCGTCACGAGCAAGATTGATGCACCAACTCTATCAATCAGTTCTCATGAACACCAACAACGACAAAGAGGCGCGCCTTGTCCTAAAACAAGCCAGCCCGGATCACAAAGTTGATAGCAGGCGCTTGGGACGTCAAGACCTGCGTCGGTCGCTATGGCAAACACGTCCCTAACCGCCCAAAACCGGCCACAGAGGGATGGCCCCGAAACAACACTCAGCCACATCTTCGGCCCGGCCTACTCCACCACGGACTTTAAAAACACTGGACACTAAGATAACACAGATTTTGCTGCTCGGAGACTTTTCTATCTAGCCTTGTTTTGGATTTAACATTGTTCCTCCGTCGTCTGTTTTTGCCTTGTTTTTTGACCATTGTCGACGAATAAATTGTCAACCTGCTTTCGGTGAGTCTTCTTCAAACTTTTGGAACATGGAGTCAGTACAAAGGGTTAACGTAAGAGGTGAACGCGCGGAATATCCACCCTCCCGGTTGGTGCACGGAAGCGTTAAGCAGCGGAGCACCACTTCGTTCGGCTGTTGCCATTTTCCGTGCAGCTTGGTCGGGGGGGCGAATTCCAACATAACTCAAACATGACTGACCAATAGTGAAGTGCAACATTTGTCTCGGAATGATTCAATCCAAAAAAAAAAAAAAGTGTGTTCAAGTCATTTTGCACATAAAAAGAGTTCTAAACTTTTTGCACTTCAATCAAAACAACAATAATTTCAAATAAAAATAAATATTTTTTGGCGGGCAATTTTATATTTGCATATGGTGTTTTTTCTTTGATAGAAGCACCATGCTGTTCCTCTATTTTATTTTTTCATTAAAACTTTTTTTTTTTTTTTTTTGATTGAAGTGACTTTTTTAAATTTAAAATATATATTTTGATTGAATAGTAAAGACCCAAACCTACCTCCCTAGTTATAAAGAGAGAGAACATTAAGAAAGCTTTATGAATAACAGCCACCGGGGAATCTGATTTTTTAAATTTAGGATTTATATTTCATGATGTAGACATGCCTGGTAAGGAAAGGAGGTTGAGGGATAATTAAAAAAAAAATTTTTTTTTTAAAGGAGCTGGATGACGCTGCTAAAGGCCTCCCTCATCCGCTGGGTGAATGGCACAATTGGTAAGAATAACACAATTTGCAAGGATATTCGGGTAAAAAAATACCACAATTATAAACACAATTACAATGTTAATATTCTATAACTTTTTAAGTCATTACTTTATTAATTATTAGGTACTAGGGTTGTCAAATATGGATAATAATGAAATAATAGTTTTTGAAAAAACTGTTGATGGCGGTTCAGTGACCATCTGATGTGGTTTGTTTTCAGATGAACAAAAAGTTGAGGAAGGAAGTTTTGATGTAGAAGTTGAAGGAAGAAAAGAGGCAAAGAAAGCCAGAAAGTGTTGATGACAGTGTTGATTTCTATTCACTATTACCCCCTCCCAATTAAAGTCTTTCACATTCACAGCCAATTATACTGTAAGGCTGGTTAAAATTTTAGTTTTCTTGCTGTAAGTGGGCATTAAATACTTGTTCATGTGCCCCTTTTGATCTATGAGCACCTACCCCTCCATCGGTCTCTGCACGGCCCTGCTGCCACTTTTTACTCTAGTTTGAGCAGCTAAAAATACATGTATAAGAACAATATTGCAAAAAAGTCCATCCCTCCATTTTCTATATTGCTTTCATAAAGTCATGGGTGAGCTGGAGCAAAGTCCATCTGAAAGGGGTAAACGCTGTACTGGTGGCCAGTCAATCAATTGGCTGAACTGCTTTGACTATGGGTGTAACCGTTCACGTGAAGTATTGAGTAGTTTCACCTTTGTATGTATGTTCACTTGCTTACCATTTCAAAAGTTATGTTTTTCTAAAAGAAAACTTAATTCCTAGCACCAGTTAAGCACTCTGTACAGTCCCTAAGTCCCGTGCGGGGTTACCACAGAGACCTTTCCATGTGTTGGACACCAGTTTTTGCTTTATACAAGTGAGAAGCCTAGACTAAAAGACACCCCCTCCTCACTACGGTCTCCTATTTGGAACCATTTTGCCTTCCCCGTTGAAATTGACAAAGGCAAGAGGATAAAATGAAAGTTGTTTGTCGACATTGCTCCACAGAGATAGTGTATGCTGCAGGGAAAACATTGAATATGTTAATGCACATAGAAAGGAACCCTCCAACAGTGAATGTACAATCGACAAGGGAGAAAAGCAGCTTGGTGCAAATAGCGATTACTTCAACATGTAAACAACCTCTCACAAGCAACTCCGACTGGGCCCAAGAAATAACACATGGAATTGGAATGATTGCTGCCATTGTCCTGCTATGTCCTTTTTCAGTTGTTGAAAGCTTTGACTTCAGCATATGATTAAAGTTCTTGAGACCCGCTAGAAAATACAGACATGTCCTCAACATAGCCAGGAAATCGTACCAGCACTTTATGAAAAAATTAAAAGTTATGCTGTCAAGGACCTATCAAGGGTATCTGCTACTTCACTTACAACAAATACAGTGGTACTTTAACATACAAATTATTTCCAGTACCTTGTTTGTAGGTCAAAATGGTTGTATCACGAGTGTGATTTTCCCACAAGAATACATTAATTTGATTAATTTGTTCCACAACCTAAAAACCTACGCTAGATCCTTAACAAATACTGCTGGTACAATTAAAAATAGCAGTTACACATAGCAAAACAAATAAATTATAAACACAAACAGATGATACGAGTCCTTGCAGATGAAATAAGAAGATTTGAAAGTATAACTGTGGTTCAAAATATCATTAGGTAGTACCCAAAGAGTTTTGCTGACATGACATCAGATGGATCACTTCTGTTTGGAGGATATACATCACTTCTGATTCAACTAAAAAACCGCATATAAAATTTGAACTGTGATGGAAGTTTCTCACGCCACCAAACCACTACAGGCAAGAGGAGTCCGAGTGACACATATGGCTGTACCAGATTTCAACCAGAGCTACCCACAGAAGAAACAAATAGATCTGTGGAGCATCACCAACAGAGACTTGAGTATATTTACAGACAGGAGGGAGTAAATGGAGCAGAAAGAGCAGAAGTTCGAAATCTAATGGCGCTCACATTCACACTTGCACCACCTGAGGTTGAAGATTTGACAAAAAAGCCCTTTCTTTTCATGCCAAGGTTCATACAGTATATGAAAATGTTGAATTGCTTACGGACATTAATGAGCTTCGTAGCTTGGAACTCCATATGGAGGAATGCGGAAAAGCTTTTCTACAACCCCTAGCAAAAAGTATGGAATCACCAGTCTTGGATGACCACTCACTCAGACGTTTTATCATGTAGAACTAACTCAGATAAAAAGCTTGAAAAAAATAATGAATTAGTTCAAAAGTACAACTCTTTAGCATTCAGAAACACTAAAAGAAATAAAAACATTGTGGTGGTCAGTAAATGTTATTTTTATAGAGCAAATGCAGGGAAATATACAGTATATGGAATCATGAGAAACAAAGAAATAACTATCAAAACACATCTCTAGTATTCAGTAGCACCACCTCTGGCTTTTATGACCGCATGCAGTCTCTGAGGCATGGACTTGATGAGTATTCTTTATCAATTTTGTGCCAACTCTCTTTGATTGCAGTTGCCAGATCATCCATGCAGGTCAAAGCCTTGCTGTTGACCATTTTTTCCAATTTACACCACCACCAAGCTTTTTTTCCTGAGTTTGTTCTACATGATAAAATGTCTGAGTGAGTGCTTGTCAGAGACTGGTGATTCAATACTTTTTGCTAAGGGTTGTAGAATATTTCAAAGTGAAATCTATCAACAAAGATGTCAAGAAAATCTTATCCAATGGTGACGATGATGAGATGGCATTTCTGTTGCTCAGTTGCTCATGGCACATTTTGGAGGGGACCGTGATGGGCTGATTCTTCTTACAGATGTGAGTTGTTTTTTCTTATTGTCACATACATTTGTCATATTTCATTACAAGTATAGCAGATGCATGGTTTAAAAAGAGCTTATTTTGTCTTCTTTGGCCTTCTCAGACCTGTGTGATTATTACCCTTTCAATTTTGTTATGCCAAATTTGTTAAGGATGTTGACTGCAGGTATGTCAGAAGCATCATTCCTTACTAGTTTGCTCTATTTTTTTTTTTTTACTAATTCTAATTTACTAGTTTGATCTTTTAGTGGTTTTCTTTCATAAAAAGATATGCATAATGTATTTTACTCAACAGGTTTCCACCACAGCAGCTGGCATTGAGATGTCACTCAATGTTCCTTCAAGTCCTCATCTGATACTGTCTGGTATGCATTTAATTTAGATCAAATGATAGGGCCGTTCATTGTAAGTTTACTCATTTCTATACATGAGTATCGCATTTTATTGAAATGGGTGATCAGTGTAGTTGGTTAATAAGTTAGCCAGAGGTTCCTTTATCAGAACTCATCTGAGCTACATATCAACTGTTCACTTTCCTACAGGGTTTCACAAGGCCATTAATACAGACAGCTCAGATAGACCATGTTTGTATATTGAATGTTGACTACTGTAAATGAATGAATATTAATGAAATGTGAGTCACTTAAGAGGAAAAAAATGTTTATTACAAATGTAAATATACTGAAACGCACGTTAAAGTGTGCAATACATTTGATGTAATTACATGCTAATCTCAGCAATAGTAAATTTTGTAACAGCAAGAACAGAGTAAAGAAGTGTATTATTTTTTACATTGAACACATTAATTACATTGAACACATTTATTTTTTCCAAATTATATGAAAAAAAAAATCTTATTTAAACGTCTTATTTAATGTACAGTTATAACTCGTTTATTACGTTGGATTGGTTCAAAGACCAGCCGCGATAGGTAGGCCCAAGCAGTAGTAATGGGTCCACGCGCGCCGAGCTCATGGAACAACCCCTGCGTCGGTGCGCATATCGCTTTAAGAAAATCACGTGGCTGATGCATGAACTGCGTTGACCGGGTGCCATGCGTCGACCCAATTACGATGTGTTGAAAAGGCGCATCCGTCAATGTCAACGCGATGGAGCTGTTGAAACTACAGTGGGGCAAATAAATATTTAGTCAACCACCAATTGTGCTAGTTCTCCTACTTGAAAAGATTAGAGAGGCCTGTAATTGTCAACATGGGTAAACCTCAACCATAAGAAACAGAATGTGGAAAAAAAAAAAAAACAGAAAATAACATTGTTTGATTTTTAAAGAACTTATTTCCAAATTAGAGTGGCAAATAAGGATATGGCCACCTACAAACTGGCTGTCAAAGAGGTCTAACTTCTAACGAGGCTCCGCTCGTTACCTGTATTAATGGCCCCTGTTTTAACTCATTTTCGGTATGAAAAACACCTGTCCACCACATCAGTCAGTCACACTCCAAACTCCATTATGGCCAAGACCAAAAAGCTGTCGAAGGGCACCAGAGACAAAATTGCAGACCTGCACCAGGCTGGGAAGACTGCAATAGGTAAAAGGCTTGGTGTAAAGAAATAAACTGTGGGAGCAATTATTAGAAAATGGAAGACATACAAGACCACTGATAATCTCCCTCGATCTGGGGCTCCATGCAAGATCGTCAAAATGATAACAAGAACGGTGGGCAAAAATCCCAGAACCACACGGGGGGACCTAGTGAATGACCGAAAGAGAGCTGGGACCACAGTAACAAAGGCTACTATCAGTAACACAATGCGCCGCCAGGGACTCAAATCCTGCACTGCCAGACGTGTCCTCCTGCTGAAGCCAGTACACGTCCAGACTCATCTGCTGTTCGCTAGAGAGCATTTGGATGATCCAGAAGAGGACTGGGAGAATGTGTTATTGTCAGATGAAACCAAAATAGAACTTTTTGGTAGAAACACAAGTTATCGTGTTTGAAGGAGAAAGAATACTGAATTGCATCTGAAGAACACCATACCCACGGTGAAGCATGGGGGTGAAAACATCATGCTTTGGGGCTGTTTTTCTGCAAAGGGACCAGGACGACTGATCTGTGTAAAGGAAAGAATGAATGGGGCCATGTATCGAGAGATTTTGAGTGAAAATCTCCTTCGAACAGCAAGGGCATTGAAGATGAGACTTGACTGGGTCTTTCAGCATGACACTGATCCCAAACACACAGCCAGGACAACAAAGGAGTGGCTTCGTAAGAAGCATTTCAAGTCCTGGAGTGGCCTAGCCAGTCTCCAGATCTCAACCCCATAGAAAATCTGTGGAGGGAGTTGAAAGTCAGTGTTGCCCAACGACAGCCCCAAAACATCACTGCTCTAGAAGAGATCTGCACGGAGGAATGGGCCAAAATACCAGCAACAGTGTGTGAAAAGCTTGTGAAGAGTTACAGAAAATGTTTGGCCTCCGTTATTGCCAACAAAGGGTACATAACAAAAGTATTGAGATGAACTTTTGGTATTGACCAAATACTTATTTTCCACCATGATTTGCAAATAGATTCTTAAAAAAAAAAAAAAAAAAAATCAAACAATGTGTCTTTTTTTTTTTCTTTTCCCCACATTCTGTCTCTTCAGGTTGAGTTTTACCCATGTTGACAATTACAGGCCTCTGTAATATTTTCAAGTGGCAGAACTTGCACAATTAGTGGTTGACTAAATACTTATTTGCCCCACTTGTATATCTTACGGTCCCGTCACATTGTCTTTCTGCTGTGGAGAATGGAGCAGGGAAAACTCAAGCGGTCTTTCGTGTGGGACCATTTTGATCTCATAGCGGAGAATAAGGTAAATATTTCCATCTTCACCCAGTATCACCAGATTTCCCCACTTGTCATGTTCCATTCTTCTAACTGAAATTATTTTAAAGGTAACTTAGTACATTTATCACATTATTTTATGCAGGTGAAATGTCGCTTTTGTATGTCTGAACTGTCATTCACTAATAAGAATGCTGAGGAAGTTATGAACCAAGCATGAAATTGAAGTTCCTGATACACCCAGGTTGAACACCGGTATAAAGTCATTCCCTTACTTTCTTACAGTTGCTCTTTTGATAATTAGATATCGGTAATTAAGCTGTAATTTTTTTACTGTCCACGTCATGTTTTTTTTTTTATCTTTCCTGTCCACTGCATGTTTAACAATCCATCTTCCAGGAAGCAGTCAATAGACGAAGCACTGTTGACCTTCATTCTCAAGGACTGCCAGCCCCTCAGCATTGTGGAGAGTGAAGGGTTCAAGGAAGTGATCCAGGTCCTTGAACCCTCATATGTTTTGCCGACCAGGAAGGTTTGTGTGGAAGTTAAATTAGTTATAGCAACTAGTACTTCATATATGTTATATATTTGTGTTTGATTTAATTTTCAGACCATCAAAAAAATGTTAGCCAAAAAGTACCTGGAGGAACAGGAACATGTGAAAATGGAAGTACAGAAAGCTGTGGCAGTAAGTATAACAACTGACATGTGGACATCTGTGAACATGGAGGCTTAGTTGGCTCTGACCTGTCACTACATTAATGAGAATTTGCAGTTGTGCACGTCAGTGTTGGGTGTGCAATACTTTCCACAAAGTCACACTGTGGACAATTTGGCCCCAGTCAAAAAGGGACATGATGGAGGAATTGGCCATATCCAATAAAGTAAAGTGTCTTGTGACTAACATGATAGCATCCACAAGACAACTCCATATTCGCCACTCAATTTGCATTGCAAATACTCTTAATTTATTAGCTAAGGAAATCATGTGATCATATCCACACACTTACAGCCATCAGACACAAAGCTAGGCACACTGTCACATATTTTCGTTCCAGCACTACAGCCAAGGAGAAGCTTGCTCAGGTGCAGCAACAGATGGGACAGCCAACAATGAAACTCGTCAATGAGGTACCTACACGGTGGAACAGCACTAATGATATGCTATTGAGGCTTCATAATGAAAGGGAACCAGTGTGGGTATCCCTTTCCTCTCTTCAGACTGATTTGACTCCACTGACAGCTGATGAGTTCACCATCATTGGAGAAGCACTTGTCGCACTTGCTCCCTTCCATCAAGCTACAGTGGAGTTGTCTGAAGAGAGGAGAGTTTTAGGTTCAGAGGTCATCCCGATGATGAAAATGCTTTATTTTGCACTTGAGCGTCATGCTTTGACCATGCACACGACAGTCATACAACTACATGATCAGCTCAAGCGTCGACTCACAGACACTGCTTCTAGTCTAGAGTCTATTAGTGTGTTAGCATTGGCAACACTTCTACACCCCAGATTCAAATCACTTGGGTTCCGCAGTTCCTCCAGGTGCACTGAGGCCGTGACCAGACTGCGGTCTGAGTGTGCGCGGGTTATTGGGTGCACAAACGAGGCCCAGCCCGGACCATCATCTCAGCTCTCTGCAACCACATCTGGCATGTTGTTCATCATTATGTTTTATTTGGAAGTTGGACTAAAATGCCTATTGTGTTTTTAGATGGCCTGTGGCAGCACTTGGATGAAGTGGGGAGACAAGGAGGGAATGCTACTGCTGATCCAATATCAGAAGTGCAGATACACGGCAGAGCCAAACATTGCACGAAATGCAGAGCCACTACAGTATTGGAAGAGCCAAGGATCTTCCTTTCCACATCTGTTTGAACTGGCAAAGAAATTCCTATGTACACCAGCATCCTCTGTTCCATGTTAGCGTGTATTCTCAGCCGCCGCAGGAGAAATTGCTAGCAAGCAACGAAAGTTAAATTTTAAAACTTTGGGGGGGGAAAAAAAAAAAAAAAAAACCTATAAGAAAAAGTCCACAAGCATCCTCATTTACATCATTAGTTGTCATTTTCACATTATTCAAAGATATGGAATAATACAAAAATGAATGCAAAGATTTCAATGATTTTAATGAACATACTAGGTCATCAAATCAGTGTCAATCTGTCAAGTGGGTTGCTTGTCGGGATTTTTCATGTCCAGCATTAGTCAGTATTCAATGACAGTACCAACATTGTGTCAATACAGTGTGTCGGTGTCGACACGCTTCACGAGGCCTCACAGAACCATCACTACCAAGCAGGATATGTGCTAGAGCCGGTCCTGTTGCAGGTTGCACAACACAAAAAACAGGGCAGAGGCACAGAGGAGGAGCAGGCTAGGGGGAAAAATCCAAACTCAAAAGGTGTATCAACGTCTAAGAAGGCAGGGTAACTAGAAAACACTAGTATGTTGCAGTGAGGGCTAACAAACTCTCAATGAAGCAGAGGGCTGTAGGTGTATATGTAGAGAGGCTGTGATAATGATCAGGTGTGCAGAACAGGTGGGTGGAATAAGTGCTGATGACTGGAAGGGGAAAAAAAGGAAAGAGCATACAGGCTTGCTGTGGGGCTCTAACAATTTATGTATTTTTAGCACCATAAAGCACACTTGTTTGTTCTAAATTAAAATGTTGTTTCCTATTTTAAGCTTTTTTTCCCCCCAGACACTGTGAAATATAAATTGTTTCATATTGTACAAATTTACTAAGGATCGTATATGTGGTTTGAGTGTCACATGCTTTACATAAAAGTTTTACATAAAACATATATGAACTTTAAAAAAATTATATATATCTTTTCCACATGGGTACACTGCAAATTTATAACGTCTTATAGATTATTTTCTTAAATCTAGTCAAATAATTTTCTCAATCTTGTTTTGAGTTTTAAAGACTAGTTAACAGATTAATGTGTAGGATTATTCCACTTACTTTAAATATTACTATTTGTTCTTATTACGTACATCTAAAAATTGGTGATTTTTTTACCATTTCCCACACATTTACTTTCCCCCTCTAAAATAAGAAACACTCGAATCTATAACTTCAACAAAAAACTTTTATTGATAGAGTTCATCCTAAACTTACTTACTCTGAACAGATTTGATTCATATGTTAAAACAAGTCACAAATAAGACATTTTCATCTTTGACAACAAGTATTGTATTGTTGCTTGGAATGAATGACTGAAGTTTAAGGTTTCATTTCCTAGATTTGTCGCATAGAATTGGTCATTTCTGCTTGTTTGTTGCTTAGAGTGAGTGTTTCATGCTTTTTATAAAGATTAAATTTCCTTACCTAGCTGCTTACCCCTAGCAAAAAGTATGGAATCACCAGTCTCGGACAGGCACTCACTCAGACATTTTATTATGTAGAACAAACTCCGATAAAAAGCTTGAAAAAATAATGAATTAGTTCAAAAGTGCAATTCCTTGGCATTCCGAAACACTAAAAAAAATTAATAAAAGAACATCGTGGTGGTCAGGTAATGTTACTTTTATAGAACAAGTGCAGGGAAATATAGAATCACCCCATTCTAAAGAAAAAAATATGGACTCACTCGATTTTGAGTAGAAAATACAGACACACCCAGTCAATTTCCCTTCCTTAATTGGGCCCCTGCCTCAGATTAGATCTGCTAGTTAGTCAGCAGTTAAAAACAGTGCAGTTATCACACCTTGGAGGGCTGCTGGACCAAGTGGATTCACAAGAATCATGGCTCCAACAAGAGAGATGTCTTTTGAGACCAAGGAGAGGACTATCAAACTTCTTGAAGAAGGTAACGCTACTGGTATGGTTGCCAAAGATGTGGGCTGTTCTGAGTCAGCTGTATCAAAAATCTGGACCAAGTACAAACAGCATGGCAAGGTTGTTAAACGTACTGGTAGACCAAGGAAGACATCCAAACGTCATGACAAACAACTAAAGGCCGTATGTCTTGAAAACAGAAGATGTACAACAAGACAAATGAAGAAGAAATGGGAGGAAACTGGAGACAAGGTAAGTGACAGAAATGTGCAAAATCACCTAAAGGAAAGGGATTTTCATACAGGAAAGCTAAAAGGAAACCATCATTGACAGTTAAACAGAAAAGAACAAGACTGCAGTGGGCTAAGGAAAAGCAATCATGGACTGTGAATGACTGGATGAAGGTTATTTTCAGTGATGAGTCAAGAACCTGCATTGGACAAGGTGATGATGCTGGAACTTTTGTTTGGTGCCGTTCCAGTGGGATTTACAAAGTTGACTGCCTGAAGAAAACATCAAAATTCCCTCAGTCCTTGCTAATATGGGGCTGCATGTCAGGCAAAGGCACTGGGGAGATGGCTGTGGTTAAAACTTCAATAAACTCATGTTTGCAAATTTTAGACCCTTGTGGTAACATATGAAAACTAACCCGTAATGTACATATTTGACCAAAATGGTAGATATTTTAAAGGTACGATAACTAAGTCATTTATGAATATTTTTTTAATTGCAACCACTCAAAATGTTCAGTGGCATCAGAGCTATCCATCCACATATAGACCCTACTCACGTGACGTCACAGCCACGCCCCCGCGCCATGTTGTCCGTAT
Source organism: Corythoichthys intestinalis (assembly GCF_030265065.1). Taxonomy (NCBI): domain Eukaryota; kingdom Metazoa; phylum Chordata; class Actinopteri; order Syngnathiformes; family Syngnathidae; genus Corythoichthys; species Corythoichthys intestinalis. The sequence continues at coordinate 7,579,465 of NC_080405.1, read as the reverse complement.
ACTCGTCATGTTAATGCATTAGCGCTTCGTAAATTCCTCCTATTATGGCGTGTTTTTCTGCTCGTTAACATTAATAATCAAAATGGTGAAGTCGTGTGTGGCGGTCGGTTGCAAAAACAGAGAAGATAGACGGAGAGACTTGAAGTTTTACCGTATTCCGAGAGACCCGGAGAGGAGACCCAGATTGACTGCTGCAATTTGACGAGAAAACTGGGCTCCAAACGACTTCCACAGATTATGTAGTAGTCATTTTATCTGGTAAGATGCATTTAATATATATTTAGAGGGTTTTGGGCTGACAACCACAATTAAGATCATTGCTAGGCTAATCGCCGACAACATACACTCAGACGTTGTGAATGAATTACCTGAAAATATATAATTATAAGGGGATAATCAGACGGTTGTCATACAATTAATTTACAATTTCACTATTGAGGTCAAAAGCCAAAAAATAAATTCAACTAGGGACAATCTGGAGTAGTGCTATCGCACTTCATATTTATTACATATTATATATGTATGTAGTGAGAGTGCTATCGCTAAACCATATAAACATTAAAAGCCCTAGCTCCATTGACAAATGACATGAAATACATTAGATTTGACAGTGGATGTTAGCAAGAACAAAAGATTTTGAATTGAAAATTTCGTAACTCACCTTCCTGAGCACACGATAGATTCCTGCCGAATTTTCGTGGACGAGGACCTGTTTCACCCAACCAGCAACGAAGTATTTATAAGCCTCCAAGCTCTTAAAGTTTTTCAAACTTTCGTGAGAATAGGCTGATTTTGTGTAGACAAGATAGTTGTAAATATCAGGGTAGCTAGCAGATGTCAAGCAAAGACGGCGAAGACAGCGGGTCGAAAAACATCGATTTAGGCATCAAATATGGATCTGGCGAATGGATAAACTGAAGCTTTTCCACATAACGCCTTTTATGCAACGCATCCAATGAGTTTACAGCGTCAGATAACACCGGGGCTTCCATGAATTGCTCTATAACTTGCACGACTAATTGAAAACAATGAGAATAAGTCTAAAAAATACGGACAATATGGCAGCCGGATACAGCGACATTTCATTTTGTCAGCTAGGAGAGTAGGGTCTATTGATTTTATTCTTTTTATTTCATTTTTGCCCTCTATGGACAATATAAGCAGTACTGTGCTATGACCAGTACCTGGGCGGTATGGTGCTCAAACTCGGGTCCTCTACCAGAGGCCTGGGAGCTTGAGGGTTCTGCGCAGGATCTTAGCTGTCCCTAGGATTGCGCTATTCTGAACGGCGATGTCGGTCGTTGTTCCTGGTATCTGTTGGAGCCATGCACCCAGCTGGGGGGTTATTACCCGTAGTGTCCCGAACACTACTGGCACCACTGTTGCCTTTACTCCCCACATTTTCTCCAACTCTTCCTTCAACCCTTGATATTTCTCCAGCTTTTCGTGCTCTTTTTTCTTGATGTTGCTATCGCTCGGGATTGCTACATCTATCACTACTGCTGTCTTCTGATGTTTATCCATCACCACTATGTCAGGCTGGTTGGCCATCACCAGTTTGTCTGTCTGGATCTGGAAGTCCCACAGGATCTCGGCTCGGTTGTTCTCGACCACCTTTGGAAGTGTCGCCCACCTTGACTCCAGGGTCTCCAGTCCGTACTCGGCACAGATGTTCATGAACACTATGCCTGCTACCTGGTTATGTTGTTCCATGTATGCCTTGCCTGCCAGCATCTTACACCCCGCTGTGATGTGCTGGACTGTCTCAGGGGCCTCTTTGCACAGCCTGCACCTGGTGTCCTGTCTGGTGTGATAGACCCCAGCCTCTTTTGATCTTGTGTTTAGGGCCTGTTCTTGTGCTGCCATGATCATTGCCTCCGTGCTGTCCTTCAGTCCGGCCTTTTCCAGCCACTGGTATGTTTTCCCCATGTCAGCTACACCCTCAATTTGACGGTGGTACATACGATGCAGGGGCTTGTCCTTCCATGATATCTCCTCAGTGTCCTCCCTGAGGAGATATGTATATATATGTATATTTTTTCTTTCTTTCTGTCAAGTTCAAAAATAGATCCTTAGGTAGACATTGTAAAATTACCCAAAAATAAGGAGAGAAGACACTCAGTTTTCTTGGCCAAGGAGAACAAAATGTGACTCGTCAGTCACCAAAATTGATCCAAAGGAAAAAAATCCTCCTTGGTATTTTATGGATGCCGTCCTGAGGGAGGGGAAAGCAAGCTGGCGACACCCATGTGGTTTTCGATTGGATATGTGTGTGCATGTAGGTGGAACTAAGTGAATACAACGTGTGGAAGCAAGAGCTTATGTAAACAAACATGTAAACAGTCAAAATAATCATATAAACAGTCAAAATAATCCAGACACTTCAGTTATGGTGCTGAGGATGCTTCGGAAGGTCTAGTTACGCAATGATGCGGCCATGAAGCAAAACAGTTGTCACCCCGACCCTCTTTTACTCTTTGTAACACTTAAGCATTATACTACAACCTGGTATAGCAAGCAATAATCATTTACTGGTTATATACGTAAGAAAAATATGGCAATATGTATTATTTATGGTATATATGAGCACAAGCAAATATTCAATCAACCAACCAAGCAAACATTTAATCAATCAAACCCCGATAGTTATCTCAACATTTCCCGTCTGTTTATTCAATATTTGCGACAGAAACATCATTAAAAAGAACCTCCTAAAAGGCTTTATTCAATTGAATCATTAGACATGTCGACGCATATTGTCACAACCCGGAGTTGGAGGTGGTGGCGGGGTCTGAAAGAAAGTTTCCGGAATGGAAAAACCATCATTGTCATTGCCGTCGTCAGGGAGATCGCCACCATCGAAAGCCACTTCGCAAACCACAAACTCCGTATGGGCACCTGTGTCATACTCCTCTCCCAGGGCCAAAAAGGGGGTATAATTCCTGTAATCGTGGATCTATAGCCGCGGAAACAACCCGATGAAGTACAACACGAATGCAGGGAATGCAACAACAACCACATAATCCCAGAGCCATCAGGAACACTGCCACAGAGACCAGAATAGTATACAGCATTGACCTATACTTACCGAACGTTGCTTCCCACCAGCTGGACACATCGGGGGTCCACTCCCCAGAGTGACCCTTCATCGTTCTACCAAGGGAGCTGATTGCTCCGAGGGCCTTGTGGAAGTTCTCATTAGAGGAGGTAGCGTTTGGAACAAATGTACCACAGCCGTCACCGATGTGACCACAAACGCCGCCTTTTTCGGCTAGCAACATGGCCACGGCCACCCTGGTTTGGAACGCCATGAGAGAGGTGGCATCCAGCTGGTGTTTTAAGGCTGCAAAAGCAATCTCTGAATTGTTATTAAGTCTCTGGAGATCAAAATGGATGGAGTTGATCCTCTCAACATTCTTATTAACAGTGATCCAATGGAGTATAGATTCAAAACCCGAGGCAATTGGGTTAGTCAACCTATACTCACTCGGCACGCCACGGGGAACTCCAATCACATCTGGGTCATTATCAATATACGATGCCTTTGAGAACTTCCAACTTGCCCAAAAAAAAGCTGAGATTTTCCATTCAACTTCACATTTATAGTATCAATTACCTGTTGTACTGTTAGGAATGCACGTCGGTCAAGCTCCCACACTTTTTTAATAATAACTACAAGCAGACAAAGTACACGTAAACAGCAAATTATGTCAACTCTGTCATGGACAAATTCAAAGCAGAATAAATATATTCTAATTGCATAGTGATTATAAAATGTATATTTTCAGGAAGGTTTTTTGTCCTTATCTACAGCCTACGTTTTGTTTAATTGGAAAAGTATTTGGATAATAATTAAATTAGGGGAAATTATTTGATTTTCCTGAAAATCAGCAAAAATTCTACATTCTTTTCTTAATAAAATCTGTCAACAAAGATATGTGGTCAAATTTTCAGCTGATACTATAAGGCCCTTACTTGTTCATGCAGAAATCGCACAAAAAGTTTGCTAACTTGTGAAAAAAAATGCATTATTTTCCTAGAATATAAAAAATAACAGAGTGGACAGTAAACTGACAGGGTTGACCTAGCATGACAGAGTGGACAAATTGTGAAAGATCGTTGAATGAATCAAATAATTTAAATGTAAATATATATACCAGAGGTCCTATCCCCTTCAGATGGAACTACCAGAACCTACCAAAACACCAAAATGAGCCATAATTGTGGCATTCTACAACTTAACTCCATGGATGATTCTGCTGAATCAGCCAAACATTGAACTGTACAATGAGATGGTAAATTGCTGAATAATGATTGACCTGAAGAGAAACAAATGAACATAACTGAACACCAATGAGGCACATCTATAAACAAATTTTATTTCTGCAGAGGCATGGCTCAAGATGGTTCAATCTGTACAGAGCGCTTGTTCACACCCTGTGGTTCTGGTATTCGGCAAAGTACCTGCCAGTCATGGTACCAACAAATGTCATCCCAGGTACTTGGCCAATAGAACTTGTTTATGCCATGGCGGTGCATGCACTGAACTTTCACACTGTGCCCTTAGACCTCTCTGATGACATCTGAATATGCTTCATTGTCATTATTAACGACACACCAGTTTCCAATGTGTTTTACCGCAATCATATTTGGTCTCCAAGTATTTTCTGATGTCTTTCCACATGATGGGGACTCGTTAGATGAATCAGCAGGAGTGACCTCTTAAATGCTTGGTGGATTCTCATGGTGTCCTTTATGGCAGCTATTGCAGGTACTTCACTTTTGGATACAATATCCTTTTCTGAGATGAAGAGCAACTCGACAGATGTGTCAAGGCTTTTCAGCTTGTCATACTAGGTCTGAGCATCAGGGATATCTGTATCTGCTGAGCTCTTGAGGACCCCACCCACAGCATCTGGTGCCCCTTTGCCATGACTTGCCGCAAAGTAATTCCATGTCATTTCGTTGAATCCATACTAGTAGGGCTTTGCTGAGAGGGAAGTTATATGTCCTTTGTCGATACCGCATAGCAGGCCCATAACTGATAAAATTATTGTGACGTGTAGGTGTCGTTCTCTCACTACCTTCAAAACTGGATCGAGGTGGGCCCAGACTGACAAGGGATCATGTCTTTCGGAGGGTCATTTGGAAGCCCTTTCTTTTTCCAGATATTCTCTTCTTCTTTCAGTGTCAGCACCACGACTTTCCTGATTATCTCCTTACTGTCTTAGCTCCTTTTGATCTCGTACCTTGAAAAGTTCAACACAAAAAGTGTAACTTAACCAATTTAATGGGGAGTAAATCTGCCTTGCCCAATCAAACTAGGCTTTCTGTAGTGCTGCTTTGATCCATTTTTACCATGTCTAGCATGACCCATTATAAAATGTACGTAATAACTCTTATCATATTAGCACGTTGACATTATCAGTATGTGGCTTAAACTTTTAAGAACCCTGTCCACCGTGTCATGGAAGCTTTGCTGACAGGGAGGACAATGACAGGGTGGAGATTTTCGTCTAATATTGGTATTTATTAACCACATGGTGGACCTTCAGTGCGCAAAATGGTTAAATTAGCAAGCAGACTGTGGACGTATTTACATACAGCTTTCAAATATATCAAATGTTTTTATAATAATTGATATTTTATAATGACAGAGTGGACAGGTTAAGCTTGACAACATCTGACTACACACCTAATATGACAAAAATTGCGAAACATAAGTGTAAATACATACTCAGCAACTAGCCTCTGTTTTAGTCACCGATAAAGGAAGACAAAATTGGTCTTGTGACATCACTGAAAAAATCAGCAGGTTTTCTAAAGAGGCAGTTTTCCCTAAATGACAGGGAGGACAGTTTTTTCAGGGACATTGTATTTTTGGGAGAAAATGTTAAATATTTTCATGAAAGTAAGGATATGCATGGTCAAAATGACCAATTCTATCAAATAACTTGCTGTGGCAATAAGTTAATATGTAAAAACGTTTCATTTTTTATCATTTAACCATTTTACACACACTGAAGTTAGCAGTGCAGTGTGTGGGACATGCCAAAATGGAGTATATCAAATGGAAAACGTACACACAAAATAAAGGAAACAGATTTTAAGAGACATATTGTTGTCCAGATATGTGTGAAAATCTTTGTTCTCCCATAATAAGACATAAGATTTTAATTATTTGTATACATTTTCATGATAACTGGGTGTTTCTGATGAGGACACCAAAAGGCACTTTATATTGATAATGACCCATCTATGTAAGTTGGTTCAATTGCCCACAGGGCATTATGTTTACTAACACGCAACTTAGAGGGGTCAAACTTTGATGTTGCGTCCAGGATATCTGTAGCCGAAACAGGATAAATAGATACTGGTAAGAGTAATGACACAAGTGCACATACCCCCACTGAGTTCCTTAGGGTGTCATAGAGCCTGCTGCCACCGCACCACCACCAGACGTCACTACGCGGCACTAAGGGACTCGTCTGATACACGGTCGTCTTACACCATGAGGGATCTAGGTTCCCCACTCTGCTCAATGACCCTGAAAGTTCAATACAGGAAAAGTTAGCCACTGCAATTTCGCTTTGCAGCTTTGGTTAGTGGATACACCCCATCCCATTTCTTGCAAGCCTTACTCAATATGGTTCTAGTCATGACTTCCAGAAGACAACGTGGCGGGAGGAGAGCTGGTACTACGCGCAACAGGGGTCTGGGCCCCATACATACAACACAGCTAGAATTAACCATTCCTCCAGCAGCTTCCGCTAACAAAAGCCAGTTATTAGCTTGTTGCGTAACTCCAGTAACTGCTACCATTCTATCATCGACAGTAACTTTATTCGTTGACTTTACTATCAACCCGGACGGCTTAGTCTCTACATTTTTACTCACGGGCCTGGCCTCTACTGGGTCTCCCAATAAGGAGGATACACAGACGATTAGGAGATGAAAAGGATCTCCTCTTGGGTCAGTCCATCCTTCGTATGGGGAGAGGAAAAAATAAAGACTAGGTTTATCACCACAATTCAATTTTCTGGACCTAATTTGTATTTGAATTCCCGGTTCCAAACGGGTTGAATTGATTTGAGGGCGAATGGAAGTGGCAAAGATGTCAGAGGTCCAATCAGCCCATTTGTGACCGTCCTCTGCCACCAGTGCCCTCCAGGCCCCCCCTTTTAGCCGTTATGTACCAAGTAGATTTCTGACCATAACTTTGTGCATCGCGAGCGTGAAAAGATGACTACATAGGTGATCAAGAGATTTATTGCCCACCTCGGCCGTGTCATGTCGACCGAGTTCCCCTAAACAGGAAGAGCGCCCTGGATTTGCTTAATACCTCTGATGCTTAATACCTCTCTTCACTGACCTGCAGTATTTATGAGCACTATAAGCTCACCCCCACCGTTCAGTCAGACTTCAGTTAGATAGCTGCTCGACCTTGGGACTCGGTTGAGATGACCTTTTTGCAGTGGGCAAGGTGAACCCCGGTTTCCCTCTCTGCGATCTTTACGGCTGTAGAAGCCGTGAGGAGCACTTGGTGTTTTCTTTTGATGCTGCGGATCAGGACCCAATCTCCAGTGAACACCAGGTCATTCTGCTGGGAAGAGTCAGAATCAACTTGTGGCAAACACAAATCCTGTCTCACTTGCAATGTCTTTCGCATATAATCGGCTAAATTAGCCTCTTCATCTATTTCCCACTTTTCTTTCTTTCTTTTAGTTCATTACCCAGAGGGATTGAAGTGAAAAAGTTGTCACTGGTGACAGCGTGCCCCTGCAGTGAATCAGTCCCAGCACAACGCGCATGCCAAGGTTTAGTTCACGCCTGCCCCCTGGAGGCTTCCCCGTGTAAATTTCCAGCTTCCAGGCATAAGCGGTTTTCACGTCGCACAGTGCCAAAATTTTCAGTCCATACTTCGCTGGCTTTGACGGCATGTACTGTCTGAATGCACGGTGCCTCCAGAACCCAACGAGCTGCTCGTCCACGCAGATTTCGCGGCCTGGGTAGAACATTTTTTGCAGCCGAAAGTTCCAACTGTTCCGTATTTCTGCAATTGGTGACAATTTGTTTTCGTGATGACGCTGTGGTCTGCTCAATTTGTCATCAATTTGCAAAGTACGGTTGGTGTCCCTGAATCGCCGATGCGACATTGCACCCGCAAACATTGGGCGCCCGGTTTCGCTGCTCCATAAGCTTGCTGTTGCCTCACGCCTCGACCGAAACTGCCCAGCCAATATTAACAGCCCAATATACGCCCGTAGCTCTTGCACAGTTACAGCATATCAATTAGTAACTGTTCTGCGCCCTTGCAGGTTTGTCATTTGGACAATTTTGTCGAGCGTGTCTTGATTGCCGAACAATTCAAATGCTGTCTCGATGTTCCTTACCCTGGCTACAGCGTACATTGTGGGTCCGTGCTCGAGAATTGCAGGAGCGACAAAATGTCCTGCCATATTGAGGCTTGGACGCCTGATCATTTTTTAAATTTTTTGAAATCCATGTCGTGACCTGGTCATCGTTGCCCGGTGGATCCTGGTCGTTGTTGGGTTCTTGCTGTGGATCCTCTAGGTCATCCTCCTCCTCATCGAAACCAAGAGACTCCGAGTCCTCAGACTCTTCGTCCTCATCGGGCTGGTAATCCGGGGAAAACTCACTAGAAGATTGCTCTTAAGACGCGTCTAATTCATAATCTCTTTCTTCTTCATCACTGTCGCTGCTAGCCAAAATTGCCAGGAGGGCTTCGTGTTCGCTAAACTTTTTTACACTTGTTGCGGTGCAGACTGTATCGAAAGTTACTCAAAAGTGAAATGATGCCCTGTCCTAGAACAATCGGGGGCTCAGAAATTTAAGTTCAAAGGCTAACACTATAGAAGGACCAATCAGAGTTTGAGATTCAAACAACGTCATATACATACGCGTTGAGAGTCTCTCCAGAGCTCCCATTCAAAAGTAAACAAAGCGTGCGTAGACTACACATTTTAAAGGATGTTTTTTTTGGGGGGGGGACTTGCCAGCAAGACCCACAAATACACACACGCCTCTAGTAGCAATACCGACCATATTCCCTGCAAAAATGTAAATCTGGTTGCAGCCCAATGCAACGAAGTGCAATCATGAGTTGGTATGTAGCGCCCCCTCATGGTGTAGAGGTGCAATAACTCTCAACACACATTTTTGCCATGCACACGTTATTTGAGATGCAACTGAAGCAATTGATGTGGGAATCGTGGGAAATGCATGTTTACACATCAGTTTTACAATAGATCAAATAATCTGAATTATAATGGAAGTCTATGCTGCCATTTTGGTAAATTTTGTACGTTACGTAATACATTTTTCAAACTCCCAGCTGCAATGGTTTAGAAACGTCAGTATGGTGCCATTTGGAACTTCAGCACATTTTACACACCTCCGGGAATTTTAGCCCCCTAGTGTTTCTTTAGGTTGTGTCTTTTTTTTGTTTTCTCATGATTCCATGTATTTTTCCTCAGAATGGAGTGATTCTATATATTTCCCTGCACTTGCTCTAGAAAAGTACAAATTTACTGACCACCACAATGTTTTTTATCCATTTCTTTTAGTGTTTCTGAATGCCAAGGAGTTGCACTTATCAACTAATTCTTTATATTTTTCAAGCTTTTTATCTGAGTTTGTATCTTGTAAGTATTTTGAGGTATCAAAGAAATATATAATTGAAGGAAAATTAAATGAATTTATTTGATCGCTGCTACAAATTCGTTCTGAAGGCTGGTTTATGCTTTTGCGGTGGACCTAGGCTGTCAAGGCAGACCCTATTTACGAACCTCCACCGTAGCCTGAAGTGCACCTCCAAAAAATCCTGACTACGCGTCACGTCAACGCGTGGTGACGTGAAGTAAATGGACTGTAATTGGTCTGCTCAGACTGTTGATTCCGGTTCAGTGCGAAATCACTGCCATTTACAAACATTCTTGCGCTACATTTAAAAAAACGGACCAGGCCGACGAGAGGATCATCGAAGAGGTCCGCAAGTACGACCACTTGTACAACGTTTCTTCAAGGCATTATAAAGATTTCCAAACGGCAAGCAATTCGTGAAAGGAGATTGCTGAAAATAAATGGCCGGAGGTCAGCGAATGCATAAAAAAATAGAAGAACCTCTAAGACAAGTATGTGTGTGTTCAGAAGCAAATGGCCACACGAAGCTGTGACCCAGCCGGCCAAAAGTTGCCAGGTTTTTATCACTTTATGTCATATTTTTGGTTGGTGCACTTCATCATTTATTGTGTAGATATGTTTGCTGTGAGTCTGATTTATTTAGAGTGTATAACAAAAGTGAGTACACCCGTCGCATTTCTGCAGATATTTAAGTATATCTTTTCATGGGACAACACTGACAAAATGACACATTGACACAATGAAAAGTAGTCTGTGTGCAGCTTATACAATAGAGTTAATTTATTTTCCCCTCAAAATAACTCATTAATATCCAAAGCCCTGGCAACAAAAGTGAGTACACCCCTTAGAAACTACATCCCTAAAAGTCCAAATGGAGTACTGCTTGCTATTTTCCCTCCAAAATGTCATGTGACTGTTAGTGTTACTAGGTCCAGGTGTGCAAAGGGAGCAGGTGTGCTCACAGTTGTAGTGCAGCTCTCACACTCTCTCATACTGGTCACTGAAAGTTCCAACATGACACCACATGGCAAAGAACTCTCTGATCTTAAAAGACGTATTGTTGCGCTACATGAAGATGGCCAAGGTTACAAGACGATTGCCAACACCCTGAAACTGAGCTGCAGCACAGTGGCTAAGTCCATCACATCCACACATCCACATCATCCACAGTTTTAAAAGAGCAGGTTCCACTCAGAACAGGCCTCGGGTTGGTCGTCCAAAGAAGCTGAGCGCACGCATCCAAATGCTTTCTTTGAAAGATCGTCGCAGGAGTGCTGTCAGCATTGCTGCCGAGATTGAAGAGGTGGGGGGTCAGCCTGTTAGTGCTCAGACCATACGCTGCACTCTACATCAAATTGGTGTGCATGGCTGTCACCCAAGGAGGAAGCCTCTTCTGAAGACGGTGCACAAGAAAGCCCGCAAACAGTTTGCTGAAGACACGTCAACAAAGTTGGGCCAAGGGACTAGAGGCGGCGGAGGGCGCAGAACAGGGGGGGCCAAGGGACTACAGGTAGAGGTTAGATTTTGTGCCCGAACCCGAACCCGACCCGACCCGACCCGAATGTCTGCTCAGGCGCTTCAGGCGCAAATCAAAGACCCTCACAAGACCTTGTCTCCTGAGCTGCCAAATGAAGATGCACCACCACCTGACTCAAGTCCCATTCTCCTGTCCTCTCCCCCAGAATACAAAAAGGGTCAAAAGCATTCACGTTCGGGTCAGGTCGGGTCGGGCCGCCATGCCGGACTAATAAATTATTTAAAAAAAAAAAAAAAATGGAGAGCATGCTCTCTGTATTGCGCTTTTGCTTGTGCGTGTGCACGAACGCCGTGGCGCCAGCCGCTTTTTCTTCTTGTCCTCCCGCTGCACGGCCGAGGCGCCGCCCTCTCCTGTTCCCTCTCCTTGTCAGAGAGGCGCGTCCATGTGAGAACAATATCCCACACACTCAGAAATATGTTTAACAAACTTTCCCAGCGTTATTTCGTTGTGTGAATGCTTTGATAATTCTAAAAAAAATATGTAGATTATTTAAACATTAAGAAAACTTGCGTTTTTTTCTGCCAACTCGAAGAAATGAAAATAAATTGCTGCTGCTGCGTTTTTTCCGCGTCACTCAAAAAATAAATAAATAAATAAATAAATAAATAAATAAATAAATAAATAAAATAAAATGGAAAGCATGCTCTCTGTATTGCGCTTTTGCTTGTGCGTGTGCACGAACGCCGTGGCGCCGGCCGCTTTTTCTTCTTGTCCTCCCGCTGCACGGCCGAGGCGCCGCCCTCTCCTGTTCCCTCTCCTTGTCAGAGAGGCGCGTCCATGTGAGAACAATATCCCACACACTCAGAAATATGTTTAACAAACTTTCCCAGCGTTATTTCGTTGTGTGAATGCTTTGATAATTCTAAAAAAAATATGTAGATTATTTAAACATTAAGAAAACTTGCGTTTTTTTCTGCCAACTCGAAGAAATGAAAATAAATTGCTGCTGCTGCGTTTTTTCCGCGTCACTCAAAAAAAAAAAAAAAAAAAAGGGTTTTTCGGGCTCGGGCCTGCAAATCTAGTTAAGTGATCGAGCTGGGGCCGGGTCGGGCCTCAATACCAGCGGGCCGTGTCGGGTCGGGCTGGATTTTTTAGGCCCGAACTAGGCTCTAAGTACAGGAAACCGGTTTGATGAGGGAGACATGGAACGTGGGGTGGACTCTGTAATGCGCAGGGAGCCGGAGACACACGGTGGTGGGGTTCATTACTTTCATGATATCGAAGGGCCCAATGAACCAGTGGCAGAGATTCACTGACTCAGTCATTAAAGGCAAGGAGTTTGAAGAAAGCCACACCTTTTGGCCAGCGCGGGCGAGTGGCGACGGTCAGACTGGGTGCGGGACCTCTCGGAGGCGCGGGGAAGTGCGGTGCCCGCTTGTTCCCAGACTTTGGAGCAACGGTCGATGTGGCCTTGGGACTCCCGGTCCGCAGCTGGTGACGCTAGGTTAGTTGCGGGAATGTGGCTTGGCGAGGCGGCGGCACGGCGAAAGGGATACGGGGCGAGTTGTGCTTGTATGGCCTGGAGTGAGTGGGAAATGTCCGTTACCTTATGGAAGAGGAAGTCAATGGCTTGGTTTTGGTCCAGGAGTGACGTGGGCGAGCTGGAGGGGTTGTCTGCGGGATCCGTCGTGGCCCGATCAAAACTGTTAGGGTGTGCGACAAGGAGGGATCCAAATGCAGACACACGGGGGTTGTGGCGAGAAATATTTTATTTGCGAGCACCAGAAATAGCGTGACGGGTGGAGGTTGCTTCGTTTGGGGTAACTGAGCCGGCGTGAGACTTGGAATCTTGGGAGGAGGTAGGCATGGAATCTTGGAAGGAGGCAGGCGTAGAATCCGACAGGGAGCGCGGAGAAGACAGGACCTGGGGCGAGAGCAAAGTAGTTGTGAGACGGGAATCAGTGATGTCATATAAAGAAGGCGAGAAGCAACTGATGGCGAAACCAGACAAGTTGATCGGGCGACGAGTGGCGGCGTTCACTGGCTTTTAAGGATGGTTGATTGCTATAGCCAGCACCTGTCGCGGCTCCACCCGTCTGTCGCCCAACCTGCAAATCAATAAAAACATGCACAGCTGCCGGAGGTTGCCAGGTCTCCGGAGGGAGGGAAGAGGCCCTAACACAAAGCACATGGATTACTGGAACCATGTCCTATGGTCTGATGAGACGAAGATTAATTTGTTTGGTTCCGATGGTCTCAAGCATGTGTGACGGCGACCAGGTGAGGAGTACAAAGATAAGTGTGTCATACCAACAGTCAAGCATGGTGGTGGGAATGTCATAGTCTGGGGCTGCATGAGTGCTGCAGGTGTTGGAGAGTTACATTTCATTGAGGGAAACATGAACTCCAACATGTACTGTGAAATACTGCAGCAGACCATGATCCCCTCCCTCCAGAAACTGTGTCGCAGGGCAGTGTTCCAGCATGACAATGACCCCAAAAACACCTCCAGGATGACCACTGCTTTACTGAAGAGGCTGAGGGTAAAGGTGATGGACTGGCCAAGCATGTCTTCAGACTTGAACCCAATAGAACATCTTTGGGGAATCCTCAAGCTGACGGGTGGCAGTGCGCAAAGTCTCAAATATCCGGCAGCTCTGCAACATCGTCATGGGGGAGTGGAAGAGCATTCTCGTGGCAACCTGTGAAGCTCTGGTCAACTCCATGCCCAGGAGAGTAAAGGCAGTTCTGGATAATAGTGGTAGCCACACAAAATATTAACAATTGACATGTTGTATGTTAATATTGACAAGTTTCACTAAGGGGTGTAGTCACTTTTGTTACCAGGGGTTTAGTTATGAATGGCTATATTTTGAGTTATTTTGAGGGAAAAATAAATTAACTCTCTTATATAAGCTGCACATAGACTACTTTTCATTGTGTCAAAGTGTCATTTTGTCAGTGTTGTTCCATGAGAAGATATACTTAAATATCTGCAGCAATGCGAGGGGTGTACTCACCTTTGTCATACACTGTACATGTCACACTTCAAGTATATGAAGAATAAAGCAAAGGTTTGGTGTCAAAAGAGTTGTTTTGATGTTTAATTTTCAACAACAGACAGTTCACACACTTGATACATCATCACTGATTGTGAGTACCTTGGGTGCTTTAATGCAGCTTGCTGGCTTCCACCCGATGGTAGAATTCGTAATGTGGCTGTCAGTCTCTGTGCAGCATCAACAGTCGGACGGACCACCTCCCCAATCATCTTTTGCGTCGCCTGCGCCTCAACATTTGTTGTTCAATGTTGATGAGCTGAAGATCCACATTCAAGCGTTCCATTTCCGTTGCCATTGTTGTCTAACCATAAGAAAACTTTGACCAGAGTCCCCCATAACCGCAGAAACACAATGCAACACCCCTCTAGTGGGTTGGTGGTGAATTACAGAGCAACGCGTTCCCTTGACGCAGAACTTCGAATGCTCGTTGATGACTTAGGGTCTATGCAGTCACTACTCCGTCACCGCAACACAGAGTCATAACTTAGGCTTAAGGTTGCCTTCTGTTAATGTCCCACGTCACATCGAGTACAGTGCATTTGAGCTAGCCTGGTACTCCAGACTCACCGCTGTTCCAGCTATTGAGTCTGGCCACCATTAAGCGGATAAAATTTCCAGGGCGGAGCAAGCCACAGCAAACAGACAGCGGAGTGGACCAATCAGCGACGGGCGGGACGAGGGACTTGCGCGCTGAAGTAAACATACGAGGAGAGCGGAGTTGATTCAACATGGCTAGCGCGAGACAGACTGTTGTCAATGACTTGTGTCGATGTGTTTTTGGTCATTTAAAACTGATTTTACCGTGGATTGGAACATATTCTCGGCTCTCCTGTTCACCATCTGTGTTGTTGTGGAGACGACTTCCGACGCGGAACAGTGACGTTGCTCGTTAAGAACACGTCACGCAAATAAACTAATCTGATTTTTCGATTGATTTTGTACCTGCTCGAGAGGCCGTTAATGGGCTGGGTCCCAGACGATACTCTCAGTGTTTGAAAAACACAGGGAGAACAGTCTGGCTGTGCCAGGCAACATTTGAGCTCGTGCGTGAGTAGTTTGGATTGTCATCAAGCGAACAGTTTACAATTAAGTAGTATTTAAACGCTTACATGTGCATTTTCTGTGGTTTAGTACAATATGTTTAAACCCTAGACCAGTAGTGTTAGTAGTGTGTTATCATTGCTGCGTCACCAGTAGGTAGATGGCGAGATAGTGTAAAGCGCTTTGAGCTCCTTGAAAGGTGGAAAAGCGCTATATAAGTATAACACCATTTACCATTTAAGTAGTAGAAGCGATTGTAATGTCATTGTAAAGAGCTTTAACTAGTTTTGGCGAAAACAGAATTTTGTTGTGAACTACAGTTCTGCACAAACATACATCGAGATCTAATTTAGCTTAGCAGTTGGAGGCGTGAGACCCATATTTCGAGCATCCCAAATTTGCAGTGACACGGTTGTCTACGTCCACCGAACAGAATGCACATCGGAGTGTTTATTTGGCCTAGATCTCGAGGTATTGAAGTATTGGAATATTTGGGTAAATTATATAATTGCAAATACGTGCGTTTTTTAGAATTGTATCCCACTTTTTATTCATATGTATTTTTCAGCACTTACTGTAGATGGAGGAGCTGAGTAAATCTGCCTGGCTGAATGGGCCTTTATTTAATTGATAGTCCTTATTGTACCAGTAAATAGTAAAAAAGTTAAATGAGATTAAGGGAGATGATATGGACCTGCAATCGGCGTGGGAGAAATGAGAATATTTTTTTAATTGGACCTTTAAGATTCCTAATTTTTTATCTTTTAATCCCTGAATTTATGGAATTAAATATTTAATTTGTTTGTTTACTTATTATATTTGGTATTAAATCAGGATTTTTCCAAATTTGATGTGTAATATGGGTTGGATGTGCATGTATTATATAGGAATGTTTTTAATTATTCAATATTTTTGCAGTTTCATTTAAATAATATTTTCTGAGCACTTTAGATTTTCTAAGCACATTAATGAGGGATGTTGTGATGATGTTCTCTATTTTTTTCAGGAGTTTCGGGTCCAGTAGGGCCAGATGGTACCCTAAACATAAATTTAAGGGATTGGGGTACCTAATTTTGACATGATTTAGAGTAGAGTTCCATAATCTTAACAAGACCCAGGAATAAACACCCCACACTTTTCTTATTATTATAGATTGAGGGTACCCTACAACACACCCTAACCTTAACCTGATGGGTAGGGATGTTGACCTAAACCTTCCATTTAAAAAAAAATAATAATACTTGGCCTAGATCCGTAGCACAATTGTATACAATATAAATGATTAACAATACTAATTTGAAAAATAAACAGTACTTTCATTATTAGATATAGGCAACTATAGCCTATATATGGGGGCGTGTCCTTATGGTTTTTTGAAAAATAATTTCTTCTCTTGAAAGGAAATTTTCTTAAAAACCTATAAATGAATCATACAATTTATTAGTGGGTTTTGGAGATACAGTTCTTGTGCCAGTCAATTTGGACCACTGTGGTCATCCAACTACTTTTACTAGTATAAATACTTAACAATCTACCAAGACAGTCCACAGGAGGGCTCTCTCTGTTCTCAAAGACCCCACCCACCTCCAAGATGGACTGTTCACATTTCTCCCCTCAGGTCGGCGGTAAAGAAGTGTGACATGCAAGTTTCCCTCAGCCGTCAGACTCCTTTACAGCAAACAGGAATCTTAGCCTACTTGTTGACTATTGTCAATTTTGCACATTTCTCTTTTTGCATATAGTAACAAAAAGCTTTTCTTTATCTGTTGGTGGACTGAAAGCCTGGGACAAGTTGAATATTGACCTTCAACCATTTCCAAACATGTACCAGTTTAAAATTAAATATAAATTAAATATTTTGAGGAGTAGAGAAAGGGCTGTATAATGTGTATTAGAAATACAGGGTATGTTATTTTTGTTATTATTACACATGTTGTTTTTTTTCATTATGTACAAGACCATTGTTAAATGTATGCTCTTTATTAATGAGCAATGTTGTCACAGATTACTTGAAAAACTCATTTAATTACTGATTATGCCTCCAAAAAAGTAATCTAGTTACTTTACTGATTACTTTATTATCAACATAACTAAGTTACTTTACCTCAACACCTGCCAAAAATTCTGAATGTCCCCTTTCAAATAAAGACCTGGCAATTAAAATGGTGTCTCCAAACGTTGTAAAGCAAATAAACAACAAAAATATACAAAGTATTTCATGATAGGTCCAAATTATTTTTCATATTCATATTTTTCAACAGATCATGTGACTAGCACCTTAGAAGCGGTCCTCTGCTTGCTTAGCCAAAACAACACCAGAGGTAGGCTTTTAAAAGCTTCAACAACAACAGAGCTTGAGATATACTAGTATATTTAACATGGCGGAAAACACAGACAAGACTGAAAAAGCAGTTTCTGCTTTTGCACTCCTCTTTAAAATAAACTGCTGTACTTTAATCCAGAATAACAGAATTTTGAAATTTGTCCAAACTGGGGGTCTTAGAGAGGAACTTCAAGTCACCGGGCTCTGAGACCCCCAGTTTGGCCAAATTTCAAAATGGTCCAATATGCATGTGTGATACATCATTGGAAAGCTTAAAATCTCAATTTTCTGGGCGAAAGAAAAATTTTGAACAGGAGGTTTTTTTTTTTTTAACCAGCAAAACCCTAACTGGAGGTGAGAGCATGCGAGAGCATAGAGACGCCATGATTTTAACGAGATATTATAGCGTACTTACCTTGTTTCCATCCCAAAACTCCATGTAGCATGTATCATCGATTGTCAAGACACAGATGTGAATGGCCACAGCCGGATTTTGGGGGGATTTTATGGGTGAAACATGGTAATACAACAAGGGTTGCGATGCAGAAATTGCAGGCATCAAGGAGTGGTCGAGATGTTCTTTTTCATATATTTACCCTTTTAAACGTTTTTTTTTTTTTTTTCTCAATTTTTCTTTGTTTGGATCGATTACTTATCATCTAACATATCGGGGAAAATGTAACAATGTAACAGTAACAAAAAAATAAAACAAAATTAAGCCATAGTTATGAGGTAGATATCCGTGACTTATTTACAGACACAATTTTTTTCATTGTGACGTAATTTGTTTAAAAGTTTAAAATATGCGAGTGAATCATTTTTTAAAGTCGTTTTTTAATATTTTTTTAACGAAATGTTACACATTGATTAATGATTCTAAGCTAAAAATGACAGACATTTTGAAGAATAAATATAATAACGTACCTTCTTTTTATGGCTGGGTTGAAACAAAAGTGGCTGCGTGACATCTGTAAATGGGGGTTTCCAGGGTAAAACGCACAAATTAAAAATAGTTCGGGAGCTTAATGCGCCATGAATCTGCTATGGCAGCATATAAACATAATATTGTATCAAACACAATAGTTCTTTTGGCTTAAAATACAGCAGTTTATTTTAAAGAGGGGTGCAAGAGCAGAAACTGCTTTTTCAGTCTCGTCTCTGTTTTCCGCCATATTATATATATATATATATATATATATATATATATATATATATATATATATATATATATATATATATATATATTATGTCTGTCTGTCTGTCTGTATAGTACAGGCCAAATGTTTGGAAACACCTCATTCAATGCAATACAAATGATGGTCCCAACACCGTTGAAAAGGCAACAAATTCCACTTATTAAACCTGATAAGGCATACCTGTGAACTGAGAAACTTTTCAGGTGTCTGCATCTGAAAACTCTTTAATAGAGTGTCAGAACTGTGCAAAAAAAAGTAATTAGAGCAAAGGGTGGATACTTTGAAAGGAGTATAAAACCTGTTTTCACTTATTTCAATTTTTTGCACATGTTCATTCATAGTTTTGTTATATTCAGTGAGAATTTACAATGTAAACAGTAGTGACGCACAAATGATAAGGTGTGTCTAGCAACACGTTCGCGGTTATTTTGTCTGAAGGTGCTACCAAATATTAGGCTGAGGGTGCCAATACATTTGTCCGGCCCATTTTTAGAGTTTTGTGTAAAATGATAATGATTTAAAAAAAAAAAAAAAAATTCATTCTCTTTTGGGTTTTTTAATTGCAAGCAAAATAAATGAAGATATTACTACCAAATGATTTGTAACTGCAATCATTTTCTGGGAGAAATTGAGAATTATCTAAGAAAATTGCAAGGGTGCCAATAATTTTGGCCCGCATTGTATCTACAAAGCTGTTCCACCCAGTTAAGCAGTCGCTGTCCAAGGGTGTGTCTTACACACACTGAGCTAGAGAGAACCCATAGGTAACGGCGGGTTTTTCCTCAAATTGAGATTACAAATTTGGATTTAGGTCAGGAAGTTGTTGTTACGCAGCATTACTTTTAGCCAGGTCACAGGAAGATTCGTAAAGTACAGGGATGCTGTGGCTTAGCTGGTCAAAGAGCTTGTTTTGTAAACAGGAGATCCTGGGTTCACCTACCTGAAGTTGCTGTATGGGGTCTTTCAGAATATAGCATCAAATTTGAGAGGAAGACCTGGTTCTTTGGAGAAACTATTTTTAGCATTGTGAAGAAAACCTTTTTTGTGTCAAGGCACTTGGTCTCAGACTTGAGGCAACAATTTGCCATTATCTGGAGACCAATGCGCAGGTACACCCAAATTCCCTCAAAAATGTTTAGAGACTTGCTAGTTCTAAAGCCATTACCCCCAACTGCTCTAAGGTATATGTCTGGTTTTTTTTCAGTATCCGACATGGTACAAGATGCAAGTCTCACCTAACATTTTGTAACTTTTAGGAATTGAAAACTGATATTTTTTTAGCACATTGTTTTTGTTTCTTTTAATGATTACCTTTTTAAATGATCAGTGTCTCTTTGGTGCAATCGGTCAGCGCGCTCGGCTGTTAACCCAGAGGCTGGTGGTTCAAATCCACCCAGGGACGGCGCCAGCAAGGCATAAGGAAGTATCTATTTAAGACCTGTGTACTAATCTTGGCCACGCATGCTGGTCCTTCTCAAAACAGTAGCATAATGTGATAAAGTTCATTACTTTCTGTAATGTACTGGTAAACATTAGACTTTCATACACTTTAGATTCATTACACACAAATGAAGTAGTACAAGCCTTTTATTGTTTTAATATTGATGATTTTGGCAAAAAAAAGTCAAGTAAAACCAAAAATCCCTATCTCAAAAAATTAGCATGTCATGAAAAGGTACTCTAAAGAAGCTACTAACCTAATCATCTAAATCGATGAATTAACTCAAATATGCGAAAAATTCCTGAGGCTTTTAAAAACTCCTGGTTCCTTTACTCAAAACCGCAATCATGGGCAAGACTGCTGACCTGACTGCTGTCCAGAAGGCCATCATTGACACTGTCAAGCAAGAGGCTAAGACACAAAAAGAAATTTCTGAGCAAATAGGCTGTTCCCAGAGTGCTGTATCAAGGCACCTCTGTGGGAAGGAAAAAGTGTGGCAGAACACGGTGCACAACCAGAAGAGGTGACCGCACCCTGAGAAAGATTGTAGAGAAGGGCTGATTCCGGACCTTGGGGGACCTGTGGAAACAGTGGACTGAGCCTGGAGTAGAAACATCCAGAGCTACCGTGCATAGGCGTCTGCTAGAAATGGGCTACAGGTGCCGCATTCCCCAGGTCAAGCTACTTGTGAACCTGAAACAGTGGCAGAAGCGCCTGACCTGGGCTACAGAGAAGCAGCACTGGACTGTTTCTCAGTGGTCCAAAGTACTTTTTTCAGATGAAAGCAAATTTTGCATGTCATTCGGAAATCAAGGTGCCACAGTTTGGAGGAAGACTGGGGAGAAGCAAATGCCAAAATGTGTGAAGTCCAATGTCAGGTACCCACAGTCAGTGATGGTCTGGGGTGCCATGTCAGCTGCTGGTGTTGGTCTACTGTGTTTTATCAAGGGAAGGGTCGATGCAGCTAGCAATTAGGAGATTTGGAGCACTTCATGCTTCCATCTGCTGAAAAGCTTTATGGAGATGAAGATTTCATTTTTCAGCATGACCTGGCACCTGCTCACAGTGCCAAAACCACTGGTTAATGGTTTACTGACCATGGCATTACTCTGCTCAATTGGCCTGCCAACTCTCCTGACCTGAATCCCACAGATAATCTGTGGGATATTGTGAAGAAGTTGAGAGACACCAGACCCAACACTGCTGATGAGCTTAAGGCCGCTATCGAAGCATCTTGGGCCTCCATAACACATTTTTTGTATTGGTCGGATGAAATATGCTATTTTTTTTAGATAGGGATTTTTGGTTTGTCTTGACTTTTTTGCCAAAATCACCAATATTTAAACAATAAAAGGCTTGATCTACTTCAGTTGTATGTAATGAATCTAAAATATATGAAAGTCTAATGTTTATCAGTACATTACAGAAAATAATGAACTTTATCACAATGTGCCAATTTTTTGAGAAGGACAAGTATATACAAAGCTGTTCCACCGAGTGAGGCAATGTCTGTTCAAGGATCTGTCTCACACAGACTGAGCTGGAGAGAACCCATAAGACAACAGCGTGTTTTTTCAAATTGAGGTTACAAATGTGCAAGAAGGTCAGGAAATTGTTCTTACCCAGCATTAATCTTAGCCACGTCACAGGAAGATTGGTAAAGAACTAGGCTGTGAACGGCGCTGTACCTTAGCTGGTCAAAGTGCCTGTCTTGTAAACAGGAGATCCTGGGTTCAACTCCTAGCAGTGCCAGCAGTTGATGTATGGGGTCTTTCAGAACATTGCATCAAATTTGAGGGGAAAACTGGTTCTTTGAAGAAACTGTTTTTAGCATTGTGAGGAAAACCTCTTTGTGTCAAGGCACTTACTCTGAGACTTGAGGCAAAAATTTGCCATTATCTGGAGACCGATGCGCAGGTACACCCAAATTCCCTCTAAAATTTCTGGAGATTTGCAAGTTCTAAAGTCATCACCCCCAACTGCTCCATGGTATATGTCTGTTTTTATCAGTATCCGACAAGGTACCAGATGCGAGTCTCACCTAACATTTTATAACTTTTAGGGATTTAAAACTGATATTTCTTAGCACGTTGTTTTTGTTTCTTTTTAATGATTACATTTTTAACTGATCAGTGTCTCTGTGGCGCAATCGGTCAGCACACTCGGCTGTTAACGGAGAGGCTGGGGGTTCGAATCCGCCCAGGGACGTGTCTTCAATCCTTTACTCATTTTGGCCACACATATATACAAAGCTGTTCCACCACGTTAAGCAATGTCTGTTCAAGGGTCTCTCTCACACGCACTGAGCTGGAGAGAACCCATCGGCCAACAGCGGGTTTTCTCAAATTGTGGTTACAAATGTGCAACAAAGTCAGGAAATTGTTCTTACCCAGCATTAATCTCAGCCACGTCACAGGAAGATGGGTAAAGAACTGGGACGCTAAGGGCGCTGTGGCTTAGCTGGTCAAAGTGCCTGTCTTGTAAACAGGAGATCCTGGGTTCAACTCCCTGTAGTTCCTGTGTGGGGTCTTCCAGAACATTGCATCAAAGTTGAGAGGAAAAGCTGGTTCTTTGAAGAACCTGTTTTTAGCATTGTGGAGAAAACCTCTTTCTGTCAAGGCACTTCCTCTGAAACTTCGAGTAACATATTGCCATTATCTGGAGACTGCTGCGTAGGTACACCCAAATTCAACTCCCTGTAGTTCCTGTGTGCTGTCTTCCAGAACATTGCATCAAAGTTGAGAGGAAAAGCTGGTTCTTTGAAGAAACTGTTTTTAGCATTGTGGAGAAAACCTCTTTCTGTCAAGGCACTTCCTCTGAAACTTCGAGTAACATATTGCCATTATCTGGAGACCGCTGCGTAGGTACACCCAAATTCCCTCTAAAATTACTGGAGACTTGCAAGTTCTAAAGTCATCACCTCCAACTGCTCCATGGTATATGTCTGTTTTTATCAGTATCCGACATGGTACCAGATGTGAGTCTCACCTAACATTTTGTAACTTCTAGGGATTTAAAACTGATATTTCTTAGCACGTTGTTTTTGTTTCTTTTTAATGATTACATTTTTAACTGATCAGTGTCTCTGTGGGGCAATCGGTCAGCGCACTCGGCTCTTAACCGAGAGGCTGGTGGTTTGAATCCACCCAGGGACGTCTGTCTTCAATTCCTTTTTACTCATTTTGGCCACATATATACTGTATATACAAAGCTGTTCCACCTCCTTAAGCAATGTCTGTTCAAGGGTCTCTCTCACACGCACTGAGCAATGTCTGTTCAAGGGTCTCTCTCACACGCACTGAGCTGGAGAGAACCCATCGGCTGACAGCGGGTTTTCTCAAATTGAGGTTACAAATGTGCAACGAAGTCAGGTAATTGTTCTTGCCTAGCATTAAACTCAGCTACGTCACAGGAAGATGGGTAAACAACTGGGACACTAAGGGCGCTGTACCTTAGCTGGTCAAAGTACCTGTCTTGTAAACAGGAGATCTTGGCTTCAACTCCTACCAGTGGCTGCAGTTGATGTATGGGGTCTTTCAGAACATTGCATCAAATTTGAGAGGAACGCCTGGTTCTTTGAAGAAACAGTTTTTAGCATTGTGGAGAAAACCTCTTTCTGTCAAGGCACTTCCTCTGAAACTTCGAGTAACATATAGCCATTATCTGGAGACCGCTGCGTAGGTACACCCAAATTCCCTCTAAAATTACTGGAGACTTGCAAGTTCTAAAGTCATCACCCCCAACTGCTCCATGGTATATGTCTGTTTTTATCAGTATCCGACATGGTACCAGATGTGAGTCTCACCTAACATTTTGTAACTTCTAGGGATTTAAAACTGATATTTCTTAGCACGTTGTTTTTGTTTCTTTTTAATGATTACATTTTTAACTGATCAGTGTCTCTGTGGGGCAATCGGTCAGCGCTCTCGGCTCTTAACCGAGAGGCTGGTGGTTTGAATCCACCCAGGGATGTCTGTCTTCAATCCCTTTTTACTCATTTTGGCCACATATATATATACAAAGCTGTTCCACCTCCTTAAGCAATGTCTGTTCAAGGGTCTCTCTCACACGCACTGAGCTGGAGAGAACCCATCGGCTGACAGCGGGTTTTCTCAAATTGAGGTTACAAATGTGCAACGAAGTCAGGTAATTGTTCTTACCTAGCATTAATCTCAGCTACGTCACAGGAAGATGGGTAAACAACTGGGACACTAAGGGCGCTGTACCTTAGCTGGTCAAAGTACCTGTCTTGTAAACAGGAGATCTTGGGTTCAACTCCTACCAGTGGGTGCAGTTGATGTATGGGGTCTTTTAGAACATTGCATCAAATTTGAGAGGAACACCTGGTTCTTTGAAGAAACAGTTTTTAGCATTGTGAAGAAAACCTCCTTGTGTCAAGGCATTTGCTCTGAGACTTGAGGCAAAAATTTGCCATTATCTGGAGACCAATGCGCAGGTACGCCCAAATTCCCTCTAAAATTACTGGAGACTTGCAAGTTCTAAAGTCATCACCCCCAACTGCTTCATGGTATATATCTGTTTTTATCAGTATCCGACAAGGTACCAGATGTGAGTCTCACCTAACATTTTATAACTTTTAGGGATTTAAAACTGATATTTCTTTGCATGTTGTTTTTGTTTCTTTTTAATGATTACATTTTTGACTGATCTGTGGCGCAATCGGTCAGCGCACTCGGCTGTTAACCGAGAGGCTGGGGGTTCGAATCCGCCCAGGGACGTGTCTTCAATCCATTTTTACTCATTTTGGCCACACATATATACAAAGCTGTTCCACCACGTTAAGCAATGTCTGTTCAAGGGTCTCTCTCACACGCACTGAGCTGGAGAGAACCCATCGGCTGACAGCGGGTTTTCTCAAATTGAGGTTACAAATGTGCAACAAAGTCAGGAAATTGTTCTTACCCAGCATTAATCTCAGCCACGTCACAGGAAGATAGGTAAAGAACTGGGACGCTCAGGGCGCTGTGGCTTAGCTGGTCAAAGTGCCTGTCTTGTAAACAGGAGATCCTGGGTTCAACTCCCAGCAGTGCCTGCAGTTCCTGTGTGGGGTCTTTCAGAACATTGCATCAAATTTGAGAGGAAAAGCTGGTTCTTTGAAGAAGCCGTTTTTAGCATTGTGGAGAAAACCTCTTTCTGTCAAGGCACTTCCTCTGAAACTTCGAGTAACATATTGCCATTATCTGGAGACCGCTGCGTAGGTACACCCAAATTCCCTATAAAATTATTGGAGACGTGCAAGTTCTAAAGTCATCACCTCCAACTGCTCCATGGTATATGTCTGTTTTTATCAGTATCTGACATGGTACCAGATGTGAGTCTCACCTAACATTTTGTAACCTCTAGGGATTTAAAACTGATATTTCTTAGCACGTTGTTTTTGTTTCTTTTTAATGATTACATTTTTAACTGATCAGTGTCTCTGTGGGGCAATCGGTCAGCGCACTCGGCTCTTAACCGAGAGGCTGGTGGTTTGAATCCACCCAGGGACGTCTGTCTTCAATCCCTTTTTACTCATTTTGGCCACATATATATACAAAGCTGTTCCACCTCCTTAAGCAATGTCTGTTCAAGGGTCTCTCTCACACGCACTGAGCTGGAGAGAACCCATCGGCCAACAGCGGGTTTTCTCAAATTGAGGTTACAAATGTGCAACAAAGTCAGGAAATTGTTCTTACCCAGCATTAATCTCAGCCACGTCACAGGAAGATGGGTAAAGAACTGGGACGCCAAGGACGCTGTGGCTTAGCTGGTCAAAGTGCCTGTCTTGTAAACAGGAGATCCTGGGTTCAACTCCCTGCAGTTCCTGTGTGGGGTCTTTCAGAACATTGCATCAAATTTGAGAGGAACACCTGGTTCTTTGAAGAAACAGTTTTTAGCATTGTGAAGAAAACCTACTTGTGTGAAGGCATTTGCTCTGAGACTTGAGGCAAAAATTTGCCATTATCTGGAGACCGATGCGCAGGTACACCCAAATTCCCTCTAAAATTACAGGAGACTTGCAAGTTCTAAAGTCATCACCCCCAACTGCTCATGGTATATGTCTGTTTTTATCAGTATCCAACATGGTACCAGATGTGAGTCTAACCTAACATTTTGTAACTTCTAGGGATTTAAAACTGATTTCTTAGCACGTTGTTTTTGTTTCTTTTTAATGATTACATTTTTAATTACAATTTTGGCCACACATATATACAAAGCTGTTCCACCTCGTTAAGCAATGTCTGTTCAAGGGTCTCTCTCACACGCACTGAGCTGGAGAGAACCCATTGGCCAACAGCGGGTTTTCTCAAATTGAGGTTACAAATGTGCAACGAAGTCAAGAAATTGTTCTTACCCAGCATTAATCTCAGCCACGTCAAAGGAAGATAGGGAAAGAACTGGGACCTGAAGGAAGCTGTGGCTTAGCTGGTCAAATTGCCTGTCTTGTAAACAGGAGATCCGGGGTTCACTTCCCAGAATTTGCCATTATCTGTCTACCGCTGCGTAGGTCCACCTAAATTCCCTCTAAAATTACTGGAGACTTGTGAGTTCTTAAGCCATCACCCCCAACTGCTCCATTGTATATGTCTGTTTTTTTCTCTATCTGACACGGTACCAGATGTGAGTCCCACCAAAAATTTGTGACTTCTAGTAATTTAAAACTGATATTTTTTGGCACATTGTTTTTCTTTCTTTTTAATGATTACATTCTTAACTGATCAGTCTCTCTGTAGAGCACATAGCTATTAACCGAGAGGCTGGTGGTTCGAATCCATCCTAGGACGTCTGTCTTCAATCCCTTTGTACTACTCTTGGCCACAAGACCGCTGCGTAGGTCCACCCAAATTCCCTCTAAAATTACTGGAGACTTGTAAGTTCTAAAGCCATCACCCCCAACTGTTTTATGGTATATGTCTGTTTTTATCAGTATCTGACATGATACCAGTTGTGAGTCTTACCTAACATTTTGTAACTTCTAGGGATTTAAAACGGATATTTTTTAGCACATTTTTTTGTTTCTTTTTAATGATTACATTTTTAACTGATCAGTGTCTCTGTGGTGCAATTGTCAGCATACTCGGCTGTTAACCGAGAGGCTTGTTGTTCGAGTCCACCCAGGGACGTCTGTCTTCAATCCCTTTGTACTAACCTTGTCCACACATATATATACAAAGCTGTTCCACCTAGTTAAGCAATGTCTGTTCAAGGGTCTGTCTCACACAAACAGGAGATCCTGGGTTCAACTTCCAGCAGTGCCTGCAGTTGCTGTATGGGGTCTTTCTGAACATACCTGGTTCTTTGAAGAAACTGTTTTTAGCATTGTGAAGAAAACCTCTCTGTGTGAAGAAACTGTTTTTAGCATTGAGAAGAAAACCTTTTTGTGTCAAGGCACTTGCTCTGAGACTTTTTTTTTTTTAACTGATCAGTGTCACTCTCTGTGGCGCAATCGGTCAGCGCATTAATGTTAGCCATGTCACAGGAAGATTGGGAAAGAACTGCGATGCGAAGGTAGGGTTGTCACCTTTCAGAAATAGAAATGAAGGCCGCCCCCCTTGCGCCCAAAACCTTACGGGCGAAAAAAAGGGGCATCCTCAAAACTCCTAAAATGCATTGAAATGTATCTATTTTTAGATGAAAACTATATTGTGCACTATGTGGGCATGGCAGTTTCTTTGCAGAAGATTGTTTTTTTTTTTCTTCTTCTGCAGGTTAGTGAAAACGAAGTTGTGAATATCGTAATTAACATTTGTGTTGTCAGCACTGAATCCGGTCACGTGATCCATTGACAAGCCAAATTTCTTAAGGGAATGTTCCAGGAGAGCTACAATTCCAGCAGCTGACTCGTCTGCATTCTCTATGAAGTCCAGCATTTTGTTGGTGAGCCCAGACTCTGGACTGAAGTACTGGACAGCAAGGGGAAGCATCTTCCTGCTCAATTTATTCGAGGCATCGGTCTGTATGGAGAATGGGATGGGTGACGTTAAGATCTTGAGCACATCACCCACTGCCTTTGGACCCAGGACTTGTTTCAACAGTGCCTCTTGCTTTGTTTTGGAATCACATAAAAATCTTCTGATCGAGCCTGTGTCCACAGTCAGCACTATTGTAGCTCTGGCTGGCTACGTTTTACTGTGTGGTATACCTGTGTCACCTCAGCTGCAGTAATTTAGAGGGTAGGAGTGGAATGATGTCAAATTCACTATCAATCAATCAATAGATAGTATATATCCGCAGTAGGACTATTTATTCAGTGTTTATTTGCTGTTAATCTATTAGGAATAATTTCAAATGAGGAGCATTAGTTAGCGTAACAAAATAAGATGTTCTTTTTGGGTACATAAATTCATTCCATATTGATTGATAATAAATGCATGTTTCAAAAAAAAAAATAAAAAAAATCAACATTTCTGAAAATAATAAATCATAGAAGAAGTTGGACATCCGGGCATTAATGACGTCACCAGCCACAACAAAGCGTCACCATATTGAAAACGGAGCAAAAGACGAGTCACAAGCAGTTGCTCTGTCGTGCATTGTAATACAAACGTGTTGAACTTTTGTCTTATTTGCAGTCTTTTTTCCGTCGGAATGACTAAAAGTTGCTGTGTTGCGGGTTGTCACACAAGTAAGAGTTCGGAGCCGCTTTTGAAGTTCTTTATTCTTCCTCGTGAGAAGAAAAGGACAAGTAAATGGCTGAAAGCAATTAATCGAGGAAAAGTAAAAGAAGACGGTTCGGTGGACTATTCTCGCCTGTGGGAACCTAAATCTAAGCACATTTACATTTGCAGCCGACATTTTATTACTGGTGAGTAAACTTTAATTTTTGCCCCAATTAGCTGCTAGGATTCAATAGACTAGGCAGTGGTTATTATTACCGTAACCGGCAACTCGCAAAGCGTTATTTTTCTTTTGCCGTGAACTGCTCTGATTAGTCATTATTGGCTTGGTGGGAATTGGTCATTTTGCCGTGACGTGTTCACGGCTAAATAACGCTTGGAGGCGAATTGCTGGTTACGGCAGAAATAATCACTTCCTATATACTACCAATTTTCTCAGTTCCACACAGTACATATGCCACGTAATTGATAAAGGTCAACTCACTGGGTGACTTTATGAGGTAGTTGTAGATGTTTCCGAACTCCACTGCAGGCCATTCCTTTGTTTGTCCAGCTATCAGCTGCGACTTTGTATGGGCAGCTTTGTAAGCCAATAAACGCTAATTTTAAATTGTATCGCCTCCTCGTGTCTGTCGGCAGTGAGTCGTGATAATAGTAAACCATGTTTAAGACGTTTTTATGAAAAATGACGCAAAACACACCTGAAATATATGAATTACAGACGTTTGTCTCCAGAATGTTTAGCTGTGCGCTCCCCCTTCGGAAAATGGGGACACGTTGCTAAGCGAGGTGACGTCATCGTGACATCACGCCTACTTCCTCCATAGTAGCAACTGAAATAGCCTAGCTATACTCCTATCAATGCAAGATGTATGAAAGTAAATAATAATAATAAATATATATATATATATATATATAATATATAATAAATAATAAATATAGCCTATATGTTATCCATATACAAGAGCATAATAACATACCAAATCAACCTCAGGGGATGTTTCAGGTACAAAGAATTGTGACGAAGGCTCTTCTGGGATCTTATATTCCATTTGTGAAGGTCCCCTGCAGCATGCTGTTTAACACCTCCGTGAGACGCAGCAAAAACTTTCCTGCCTGCCTTGCAGTTTGCTTTATAATCATCATCAGTGACTCTATAGACCCTGCTCACCTACGTCACAAAATGACGTGTCGCTGTATCCAGCCGCCATATTGTCCGTCATTTTTTAGCCCTATTCTCAATGGTTTCAATTAGTCGTGCAATTTATAGATCAATTCACGGAATCCCCGGTGTTATCTGACGCTGTAAACTCATTGGATGCGTTGCATAAAAGGCGTTATGTGGAAAAGCTTCAGTTTATCCATTCACCAGATCCATATTTGATGCCTAAATCAATGTTTTTCAACCCGCTGTCTTTGCCGTCTCTGCCTGACATCTGCTACCCTGATATTTACAACTATCTTGTCCACACAAAATCAGCCTATTCTCACCAAAGTTTGAAAAACTTTAAGAGCTTGGAGGCTTATAAATACTTCGTTGCTGGTTGGGTGAAACAGGTCCTCGTCCACGAAAATTCGGCAGGAATCTATCTTGTGCTCGGGAAGGTGAGTTACGAAATTTTCCATTCAAAATCTTTTGTTCTTGCTAACATCCACTGTCAAGTCTAATGTATTTCATGTCATTTGTCAATGGAGCTAGGGCTTTTAATGTTTATATGGTTTAGCGATAGCACTCTCACTACTTACATATATAATACGTAATAAATATGAAGTGCGATAGCACTACTCCAGATTGTCCCTAGTTGAATTTATTTTTTGGCTTTTGACCTCAATAGTGAAATTGTAAATTAATTGTATGACAACTGTCTTATTATCCCCTTATAATTATATATTTTCAGGTAGTTCATTCAAAAAGTCTGAGTGTATGTTGTCGGCGATTAGCCTAGCAATGATCTTAATTGTGGTTGTCAGCCCAAAACCCTCTAAATATATATTAAATGCATCTTGCCAGATATAAAATGACTACTACATAATCTGTGGTAATCGTTTGGAGCCCAGTTTTCTCGTCGAATTGCAGCAGTCCATCTCGCTCTCCTCTCCGGGTCTCTCGGAATTCGGTAGAACTTCAAGTCTCTCCGTCTATCTTCTCTGGTATTCCAACCGACCGCCACACACGCCTTCACCATTTTGATAATTAATGTTAACGAGCAGAATAACACGCCATAATAGGAGGAATTTACGTAGCAGTAATGCGTCAACACGACGAGTTGACGGACAATATGGCGCGGGGGCGTGGTTGTGACGTCATGTGAGTAGGGTCTATTGAGCCACGGGTTCCCCTCTTCCCACTCCACTCTATTTTTTGGAGACGTTTCCCCTTTTGAGGATGAGGTGGGGTGTCCTGAGCTTCTGCTGTTGAAGAAGACATTTTTGTTTTGAAAATGCGCGGGGCGGTGCGCTGAACAGAGCGAGCGAGGTAACTAGGCAACGAACCTGGAAGTGGAGCGCAATGCAGGGCTGACAGCAGCGGGCAGGCAGATAACTATCTTGCTGTCTTTAATATCTCCTGCCTTTTTTGTTCATCACTGTTGGCTCCGTGGTCACTCATGAGCGCAGGAGGTGTGTGTTTGTGTGTGACAGACGTGCATAGGCTGGGAGCACCGCCGCCCGCCACCGGAGCCACAGGGTCGCCCCATGAGACAATTGTGAAATACGGAATGAACTGGATCCCGTATTGGTTCAATATGAAACTCAACTTTTAATTCCCAATTAAGGAACGATTCCGTATTTCAAGGGACGAGTGGCATGTCCATGCGAAGGGTGCTGTGGCTTAGCTGGTCAAAGTACCAGTCTAGTAAACAGGAGATCCTGGGTTCAACTCCCAGCAGTGCCTGCAATTGTTGTATGGGGTCTTTCACAACATAGCATCAAATTTGAGAGGAAGACCTGGTTCTTTGAAGAAACTGTTTTCAGCATTGTGAAGAAAACCTCTTTGTGTCAAGGCACTTGCTCTAGATGAGGCAACAATTTGCCATTGTCTGGAGACCGATGCGGGGGCGAATTCCAACAGTAGGTACACCCAAATTCCCTCCAAAATTACAAGAGACAAGTTCTAAAGCCATCACCCTCAACTGCTCTATCGTATAGCAAATGTCTGTTTTTTTTTTCAGTATCCGACATGGTACCAGGTGTGAGTCTCACCTGACATTTTGTCACTTCTCGGAATTTAAAACTGTAATTTTTTAGCACGTTTCTTTTAATGATTGCATTTTGAAATGATCTGTGGCGCAATCGGTCAGCGCGTTCGGCTGTTAACCGAGAGGCTGGTGGTTCGAATCCACCTAGAGACGTGTGACTTCAAATGTTGTATTTTAAGCTTGGCCACACATTAATACTTGTTCTCCCCACTGTATACAGTATAATTGCTGGTCAGTAGTGTGTCACACACACAAGTTCTAAAGCCATTACTCCCACTGCTCAGGTAAATGTAGTTTCTTAAGGACTACTGAAACTTTTTTAATTGGGGTAAAACTGGAATTAATATCAAGTAGTAGACATAATGCAAAGGGGAAATAAATAAACATCTTCCCTTTTGCGTGAGGCGATGTTCTCTTTTTTTCTCGAAATTAGAAAGGGCATTGGCTTCGTGGCAGACGAGCGTTTCGGTGATTGTGTCTCCCGCGATTTCCTTTTCCTTAATCCAGAGAAATATCGCCATCTCATCATGAAACTGACTCCTCTTGTATGAAAGGATAGTCACGCTATTCGAAGGTTTTACTGTTCTGATGGCTTCCTACCTCACTCTTAGTAACAACAAAACGCGAGACCTGTGCTGTAATGTGCTACTAATGTAGTCCTTATTCTTGAGTCTTACAGAGTTGAGTTGAAATTAAAGTCATCGCAGCAGTTTGTCATGTTGCAAATGTAAAAAGGGTGTTTAAAAATGAAACAAGATGATCTCTTACAAATTCCTCAAAGGTTTAAAGATCTTATTACATCAAAATGCTTGCTTTGATTGAGATATGTATCAAAACAATGTTTAAGATATTTTTCTACTACAAGCCCTTCCAACCTTTAAATCTTACTGGAACGAAATTTGTTTACCCTCAAAGATCAAGAGATGCTTATGTCATCATCTTTGAAGCCTCGTCACATTATTTTTTCGTCACACATGCGACTCTGTTTGGCCTTGTTAGAAAGTGTGAAAGTTGGGGTCCACTCTCATTTTTACTTGAATTCAATCACCAAGTAAAACAGGAGATAATGTCATTTGAGTTCTATAGTTTTATTGCCCTAGTAAACAAACATTAAAACACTCCAAATGCTGGATCCTGTGTTTATGTCCATATTTCCACCATTTTTTGTCCTTTTTCAAAACGGAAGGCACCACGAAAAACTATCCATCCCAGGAGTCATTCTGAGGTCACAACAGAACGATGTCATGTGATAACATATATAACCGTATATTGCCAAGTGAGGTGCTGCCTCACAAGATGGAGGTGAGTAGCATCGCAAGCAATTGTGTTACTGTGATCCCTCCCTTCCCTGTTTTTCCACTTTTTTCCCCCAAAGTATAATTTAAAAAAACGTTTATGTATGTAGGCCTATATATATTTTAATAAATGGTTTTTAAGCACTTCAAATGTAATAATTATAAGTTAACTTATAAGTAACAAAGTATTTAACATAACTTATAAGGAATTATAAGTTAAGTTTTAAACATGTTACTGTCCCACCGAATTATTTTTAAACACGAATAAAGTAGAATAATGCTTGTCTTTCTTAATGCTTCATTGAGTGAGTCCACTCAAATGTGCTCAAGCTGCTCACTTACACACAATGAGTTGCCACAGCAACTGTTTAACTAGTTAAACGATCATTGACGCATGTGGGACTTTGAAGTTTTGGCTTCCAAGTGTCTCTGGCAAGACCAAACCTTAACGCCTGTCAATCATCGTTAACTTTAACAAGCAACTCCAGTGCACAGCCTGACCAAGAAAAGCGGCAGGAGCGACAGGCTATGTGATTGTATTGGGACAGCTCTATAAAATACTGCATTTATTTATTGGGGCGCAAAGATTGAAGCCCGAAGTAGCGAGGGATCACTGTATTTGACCCCCCCCACACACACACACACAATGCATCTTTTCAATTTGTGTATATAAATGTGTGTTCGAGAAGCTTGATGCTCTTAAATGGTCATCCTAACAAGTTGAATAAATGTTATCAAGCTTCAAAACTGTTGAGCATGTTTCATTGTCATTCGGACATTAATATTACAGATTGTGACAAAAATATTTTGAATATATTTTTGTCTTTTTGGTAGAACTGTCATGAAACACGGTGTTTCCCTGAACGGATCTGATCACTCTCCATGGATCGGAACGTGGGGGATAGTGTTTATGTTTGCGTGACGGCCGCATGGTGTAAGGTCAAGAACCTGGTCCTTAATATTGACAAAACGAAAGAGATCATAGTGGACTTCAGGAGATCCAAATCCAGCCATGCACCCTTCCATATTGACGACACAGACATGGAGGTCGTGAGCTCGACCAAGTACCTGGGGTGCATATTACCGACAACCTCAGCTGGTCACTCCACATCTCCTCTCGGGCAAAAAAGGCACAGCAGCGCCTGCATTTCCTGCAGTGGATGAGTAGAGCCACTCTCCCACCACCCCTCCTTTCCTGACAACCTTCTACAGAGGGACCATCGAGAGCCTGCAGACCAGCTGCGTCTCCGTCTGGTCTGGGAGTTGCGGGGCCTGTGACTGGATGTATCTGCTGAGAGTGGTGAGGTCAGCGGAGAAGATCATCTGGGCCCTGCTCCAATCCATCCAGGAAATAGCAGTCAGTCGCTGCCTATCCAGAGAACGACGCATTGCCACCTACCACCCCCAGAATGGATTGTTCTCTATCCTGCCGTCTGGCAAAAGGTTTCGCAGCATCCGCTGGAGAATTGCCAGACTCAGGAACAGCTATTGCCCCGCAGCCATTAGACTGATGATTTCGTCCCAACACACTAACGTCCACACACAATCACACGTATATACTAGTAGACCCACACGCACACAGTCCCATTCTCACTTGATCTACATCATAAAAGCACTGTAAACACTTCTCTTTTTCATATGTGCAATATCTTGGTGCAATATAAATACTGAGGTATGCTTGTATTTATTTAACCCTACTGGTTGTTTCATTTGTATCTGTATTTTTTTATCCATTTATTACTTGCTTCTTCTTTTTTAGCACTGTTATGTGTCCCCCAAATCATCAGGAAGTGACCTGATATTGTCCCAAAAATGTCCCCAAACCAACCTGGGCGGGGCTAATATCTGTATCTCCATACAGCAAAGGCCCACAGTAATTTCTCCACAAATTGCAGTTTATAGTTTTTGTTACATTTTATTTGGTTTTGTTATTTTTGTATGTCTTGTAACTCTGTGGCAAGCTGGAAGTAAGCAACGACATTTCGTTGCCATAAATTTCACTGCGATGTTTTTTTTGTGTGTGCAATGACAATAAAAGGAAATCTGAATCTGAATGTTGCTCCACGCTCACTAGTACGGTGGCCGAGAGGTGTCAGGCGAAATGCAAAGTCCAAACACTTGCATATAGAAAAAGCACGGACGCCAATTGCAAATGCTTTGCAAAAGAAAAAAAAGCACGACTGCAAACTGCCACAACACGATCCCCAATTCCTAAAGCGCGATCGCAAATTGGAAAAAGCACAAACCCCAATTGCCACAACACGACAGTAAATGGCTTGCAGCGCAAATGCAAATTGCCACAACACAATCCCCAATTCCTAAAGCGCAATTGCAAATTGGCAAAAGCACGAACGGCAATTGCCGCAACAAGACAGCAAATGGTTCGCAGCACGACCGCAAAAGGCTCGCAAGACAATTGCAAAGAGAATGACTCAGAAGTAAAAAATAATAATAAATGAATAAATAATAAAAAAGACGACACTTTGTATATTGCTATATGTGCTTTGTGACCATCTCTACGGGCCTCCGTAAAGTTGCCGCCCCCATCAAACGCAAATTTATATAAAAATGATGTTAATCGTTCGTGCTGCAACGGTTTTGTAGATACAGTATTATGCTTTTATTGAGATATTAATTTTGAGTGGGGACGTCACTCGTAGCTTTTTCTTAGCTTAGCTCCCGCAGCTAATGGAGCGTACCAACCTCTCTCAATAACAGAGGGGTGTCTTAACAACTAGCACGAACAGAGCCCAAAAAAATTCGGGTCCATTTTGCAGTAAATTGGGGGGCTTGAGATATTAATTTCGAGTGATGACGTCTCTCTAAGCCCCTCATTTACGACAAAATGGTTTCGAATTGGTGCCATTCGTTTTTGCTACGTTTGTGCTAGTTGTTAGGACACTCCTCTGTTTTTGCGAGAGTTGGTACGCTTCATTAAAATAACATAACACAGGGTGACATAACAGAGGGGGGGAGTTGGTACGCTCTATTAACATAACATAACATAACATAACATAACATAACATAACAGAACAGAACAGAACAGAACAGAACAGAACAGAACAGAACAGAACAGAACAGAACAGAACAGAACAGAACAGAACAGAACAGAACAGAACAGAACATAAAAGAGTGGTGTCCTAACAACTAACACGAACGTAGCACAAACGAATGGCACCACTTCGGAACCATTTTGCAGGAGGCTTAGAGGGACGTCATCACTCGAAATTAATATCTCAAGCCCCCCAATTTACTGCAAAATGGACCCGAATTTGTTTGCGCTACGTTCGTGCTAGCCTTGTTAGGACACCCCTCTGTTATTGAGAGTTGGTACGCTAAGAGTGGCGTTCCCACTCTAAATTAATGTCTCAATAAAAGCATAATACTGTATCTACAAAACCGTTGCAGCACAATATCATTTTTATATAAATTTGCGTCTGATGGGGGGGGGGGGACTTTACAGATGCCCGTAGAAATGGTCACAAAGCACATATAGCAATATACAAAGTGTCGTCTTTTTTATTATTTATGTTTTGTTTATTTATTTTTTTTAAACTTCTGGGTCATCGTCTTTGCAATTGTCTCGCGAGCCTTTTGCTGTCATGCTGCGAGCCATTTGCTGTCGTGTTGTGGCAATTGGCGTTAGTGTTTTTGCCAATTTGCAGTCGCGCTTTAGGAATTGGGGATTGTGTTGTGGCAATTTGCATTCGTGCTCCGAGCTATTTGCTGTCGTGTTGTGGCAGTTGGGGTTCGCGCTTTTGCCAATTTGCGATCGCGCTTTGGGAATTGGGAATTGTGTTGTGGCAGTTTGCATTCGTGCTTTTTTTTTCTTTCGCAAAGCGTTTGCAATTGGGGTTTGTGCTTTTTCTATTTGCATAGTGTTGGACATTTCGCCTGACACCTCTCGGCAAACGTACACTAGGCCCCAATTAAACACAGAAATAAATAAGGTTAGCAACACATTTAAATCTCACGTGTGGAAGCATTTTGGTTTCCCCTGTTATATACTACGATGACGGAAGCATCACGGTATTTTGTATCCTGGTTTTTGTTCCTAACAATCGAGCACATACAGTTTAACCAATGAGGTTTCTGCTAAAACAAGCAGCACCAATCAACTGATTACACTTGTAAGACACCAGATAGGTGAAAAGGCATCCACTATGGCCTTATGTGGAATAGTTTGGACACTGCCCTAGTGCAGTGTTTTTCAACCTTTTCTGAGTCACGGCACATTTTTACATTGGAAAAAATCTCGCGGCACACCACAAATAAAAAATCTTTCAAAATTACTTTCTGTACGGTATATTTAATTAAAAAATAATTTCCCAGTATTTATACTTACACAATGGGAAACTTGAGCCTGTTTAGATGAACACAAAGCTGATATCCTGGCAGGAATCTTTTTAAACAGGTCTCAGTCTCGCTCTGTTTTTATTTTTTTATAGCAGTTATGCTTGAAAATCTCAGCATTATCAGACAGGCGGACTTTAGCAATGTCTTTAACCGCATCAGGGCCGAGCATCTCGCTGACAATGGCTTTGCAGGCAGATAGTATTAATTTCTCTGCCACTGTGTGGGACCTAGCAACAAGTTCAGCAACAAGTTAACTGGGTTTGAGGGCTTTCTCATTTACCTTTGTAGTTTTTCCTCAAAAAAATTCTCTGTGTTTTCACAAAGGTGGCCGCGGCACACCGGTTGAAAAACACTGCCCTAGTGTATCAGTGGCAGGAGGCAAGGCAAAGGCTGCTAATGCTAAACTCATCGCCACAGCATTTAAGCAGCCCTTTGAAGCAGAATCTGCCCGGACTAAAAGAAATGACAGAAGGGATTGGGATATTTATTGCTGCAGATTTGAAAACTTGTGTTCTCCATTAATTAAAAATGATGTGCTGAAGATATGCCTTAAATTGTACTACCGGTAAGTTGTTTTATTATTCACAGTCCATGTTTTAAACAGCGTTATTTTGCACTTATGGTAATTTAAATGAGCGTCTTGGGCGTCCAAGTATATATTTTAATAAATATATTTTATATTTAGTGAATTATTTATTTTAATTTTTGATCAGAAAAATGATCTGATCCGTGACTCACGATCTGTACCGTGAGTTTTCTGAACTGTGACCACCCTACTTTTTGGGCCCCAAATGTTGATTATAATTGCTCAGTAAAGAAAACAACAGTTTAGACATGAAGGTTATGGTTTCCTAAAAAAGGGACTCAACCAGGCCATTGTGAACAAATGTTTCTTTTAAATAAAAAGGCAACGGACCTTAAAAAGGTTAAAGAGATAATTTACTAAAAATTGAATACGTATTGTTCTTAAGACGGTGGGGTACCAAATTGCATTTTTCCATTTTCTGTTTTACAGTCTTTTGTTCTTGGATGTTCCAGTTTCAACTCTCCCCTACAGGGACAATCAAGTATTCTGTTCATTGTCTTAATGTGCAAGTGGATGATCTGAATGTTTAATTAGTTACACAATTGTCTCACAATTTAAGATACAAATAATAGAGGGTCTTAACAACTGTTGACTATAAATCACTCTGCTTAAAGAAAGTAGTGTTGGCCTCATCCAACTGTTTCTTGTCCTCCAGCCACACAAAACAAAGATGTCTGCAAACCAATATAGGCCAGATGATTAGTGCTCTTCTGGGCACAAAGGCAGCAGCGACGGGAAGACGAATGAGGGTCAGAAGGAGTAGTTGAGTCTTCTCATCTGAAAAAAACAAACAAAAAACGCTTGGACCATACGCCCGCTTATGCATATGTTTGCATACTAATTAGGTCAAACGTCTGCCTTCTTGGAAGACATTGTAGGCAACTGTCTCTCCCTTTGTTTCTCGTTCCCGCCATTATTTCCCTCAGGAAAAAAATAACACAAGTGTCCTCACGACTTGTTAGCTTTGCAGTGCATATACAGTGTGAAATGACGGTCAAACCAAGGAGCGTACACGCTCAGCCCCTAGATATACAGTATTTGTAATACATCACACACAGTACATAGTACACATACTATTATGTCAATGAAGTTTTATGACTTGAAATATTTTTGTTACATATTAAGTTTAGTTATTTTACAAAGTCGCAGCTATCCTCACTGTAATATGCAGGGGTGCACATATTTTTTTTGCCCAGGTTCTCAGAGGAGGACCTGGGGATGTGACTTGGTCCTCATTGAGCTTGAGAGCCGACGTGCCTGATGCGATAATTTATGACAAGCTTTACTTAGAGCCAATTACCTATAATTAATTATATTAACAATTAACGCTTGATTAACATCAACTGGCACAACAAAATTGCCATTACTTTGAAGTGAAATGTAAAGAATCATATGCAGCTCTCACATTATCCAAGCCTTTGTAAAAGTGGGATGTCCTCTATGGGGCGCCGTTTGTAAAGCAGAACATGCTGAAAATTACGACAACATTTTCTCACATTTAGCGCTGCACAATGTTAAAAACGTGGTGTGACATTTTTACAGTCCCTTTTTTTTTTGCACACTTACAACACTATTTAGCAATTTAAATATTTATTTTTAAATAATAAGTATTGGATTTGAATGTGTGAATCCAGAACTAAATATTTATTTAAATCGTAAATGTAAATGTATTTCCTAAATGTAAATTTGATATGTATATCCTAAATATTTATAATATTTAATATTTATTTTAAATTGGAATTTTATATTTATATGCTAAATCGTAAATATAAATAATAAATATAAATCTAAATACTAAATTTAAATGTTAAATCTGGAAACGGTTGCAACTATATATTTAGCGTAATATGCAAATTCACATGACTGTGGACCGGAAGTAACAAAATAAAAGCTGGAGCAGCACAGACTTTTTACGTTGCTTGAAAATGAATTAAAAAAAACCTTCCCAACGGTGGCAGTCAGCTCTTGGACATGAATCATTGTGATAATAACAATATCTAGGTAAAATTCACATTTAGGAGAAAGCATTTAAAGAGTTTTAGTGGCACTTTTACGCACGAGCCCAGTAAAGTTACTATGAATTGCCAGGAGGGGTCTCTGTTGGACTGGACTGGACAGCAATGTTGACTTCTCTTGAAGGGCAGCTTTTGGATTTCGGTGTAATTTTACGAATATAATCCAGACGAGTTCATCAAAACAACCATGTCATTATTAACGCGTAACTGCAAGGGTAATTTTCCCTTAAAAAAAAATTTTTTTTTTTTTTTTTAGTTTTTTTGCACTCCGTTCATGGCCCCTTCCCAAACCCGGAAATGTGACGTAAATTACTGCACGCAACTGTAGACATTCCACAGTGAGAGAACCCTAAGGCTATAAGGACCAAAAAACCTTGCAAACAATACAGCTTGTGTTGAAAATAACCCCGATCCTTTTATTTATTATTTTTGTTGTAAGTGTCGTTAGTGAAGCGTGGCGCTGTCAGTCGGCGTCATCACTAACGTCTGCTGTACCGAGTAACAATCGTCGTCATCTGACGCCTTATCTTCAGACATGTGGCCGGTGGGTGTACATGACGAATAGTTGGGGTGCTGCTGGCTCCGGTGGCCCTAGCCGTTGCTCATTGGGGCAAGGGCAGCTGGTTGGGGGCCTAAGGTGATCATCTACTTCGTCTAAATAGTAGATCCGCCTATGAATTAGTGACGGGATCTGTCGTTCACTTGAGTAAACGAATCCATTCCGGTTCGTTCAGTAAAACGATTCGTTCAAACGAATCGTTCAACGAATCGTTCGCCCCCCTCATCTCCCTCCCCACCCAAATGAATCGTTCGGTTAGTGAACGGGAAGTGACGTTGCCGAACGAATCCCCAAAGACCGCTTCGCAGTATAACTGAACGGGAAGTGACATTGCTTGGTCCCTCCCTCTCTTTCACATTGACCACTCGTCGTAGTTTCAGAAATGAATGACAGGCGATATCATTCTGCTCTCAGAGACAGCCTCGTCTCCCTCCCGCTGCTGCAAAAGCGAGGGAGAACTTCCGCGTCGTC
Source organism: Corythoichthys intestinalis (assembly GCF_030265065.1). NCBI lineage: Eukaryota > Metazoa > Chordata > Actinopteri > Syngnathiformes > Syngnathidae > Corythoichthys > Corythoichthys intestinalis. The sequence continues at coordinate 7,538,165 of NC_080405.1, read as the reverse complement.
TGTCCTAGTTTAATGGGATCAAAGTCATGGCTCGTGCTTGCATTTCGATTGAGGACACGGTTAAACATTTTCCTTTTGTGGGGGGAGCGGGGGGTTGGGGTCGGGGGCGCACGGACTTTCTTTAGCATGATCTTGCTCACATATACAATGCTGCTGCTAACAGCCAACGCGGCATGCCTGCTGTCACGAAAACAAAAATAAATCGAAAGTTTAATTTCTAATTATGGAACGGCCAACACATCATATTAACCTCTCGCTCTGTTGTATTTTTGTTTTTTATTATTAAGATGATCGTTTTGAATTTTTGCACTGGTATTAATAAATAAAATAATCCGGTCAGCTCCCCTGTCGTCCCCGCATCTCAGATCGTCAAATGCTGACGAGAAATAATTGTTTGCTTTATGATTTCGCCTTTCTACTCTCATTAGTCTGTTAAGAAAAATGTAGACATATTGCGACATCTCCCGTGTCCGCGCGCTTTGTTTTTGGGGCGCTTGAGTAGCACATGATGGACGGATTGACATAATTTGTCAAACCAACCGACACCCTCTGACACGAAAAAAAAAAAAAAAAAAACCACTCGGAAAAAATTGACATGTATATACAGTTTCATTGCAAATCAGTATTATGGTGATCATACTAAATATTATTTTTTTTCTGTGCACATATGAGGTACATATCGCTGCCATGAAGCCTCCATATAGTGACAGTTCTCTGCCCGCTTCACTGCCGTCACGCGACCGCAGCTCAGGTTTTGCTTGCCTCGTAGCTACGCGTGTTTTAAATTACTGTAAATTTGATAGTATATCGTCATAGGCACAGTCCCGAGTCTGTTGAGAAAAGTAGAACACTAAACCATGCTCGCTAGGTTTGTGTGGTGTTTTTGTCTTTTTGAGCAGCATTTGATAGGCTCCACGTTAACAAATATGTGACAAAGTCGTTTCCTTTCATTTTATGACTCGTTCACCGCATAGTCATTACTGGAAAGTCAAGTTAGCAGCAAGCTAGGTCAGGAACCGGAGGACCGAATCACTGAACGGGAAGTGACAAAACTCAGTCTTTCCCCCCTGCCTGCACGCTGGCTGCTTATTGGCCACGCGTGGAAATGAGTGCCATACGCCATGATTCTGTTTCCGCTCCCTCCCCTGCCCGCGATGAGGCTGGCGTCTGATTGGTCGTGTGCGATGTCAGAAGACGCTGCCGCTTGCTCAACGCCCTCCCACGCAGCGAACAAGCGCCACCAACTTCATAGAACGAATCAGTGCAGATGGTGATTAGTTCGGTCTCGTTCACCCAAACAATTCGTTCAAAAAGAACGAATCGTTCGCGACCGATACAACACTACTATGAATTACTTAACCATAGTTAACTATTACTGAATTCTGTTTTGACCCTTATTATAAAGTGTGGCACATGTGTCCCTTAAGTAAGAAATTGTAAATGCTTTAGTTCCTCCCCTGAACCATAATTAACTATTACTGAATGCTTTTTGGACCTGTCCTGTGTCCTTGTGTGTACCACATTGAGCATGGAGAAAAGAAAGAAGACCAAAAGAACTGTCTGAGGACTTGAGAAGCTAAATTGTGAGGAAGCAAGGGCAATCTCAAGGCTACAAGTCCATCTCCAAAGACCTGAATGTTCCTGTGTCTACCATGCGCAGTGTCATCAATAAGTGTAAATCCCATGGCACTGAGGCTAACCTCCCTACATGTGGATGGAAAAGAAAAATTGACGAGCGATTTCAACAAAAGATTGTGCGGATGGTGGATAAAAAACCTCGACTAACATCCAAACAAGTTCAAGCTGTCCTGCAGTCTGACGGTTACAACAGTGTCAACCTGTACTATCTGTCTGCATCTGAATGAAAAGGGACTCTATGGTAGGATACCCAGGAAAACCCCACTTCTGACCCAGAGACATGAAAAAGCTAGGCTGGAGTTTGCCAAAACTTACCTGAGAATGCCAAAAATGTTTTGGAAGAATGTTCTCTGGTCAGATTAGACAAAACTAGAGCTTTTTGAGAAAAGGCGTCAACTTAGAGTTTACAGGGGGGGAAAAAATCTCAGAGACCTGGAGCAGTTGGCCAAAGAAAAATGGTCTAAAATTCCTGCAGAGCATTGTAAGAAACTCATTGATGGATACCGGAAGCGGTTGTTCGCAATTACGAGGGGCATTCAAAAAGTAATGCACTCAAGTGCATTGCTCGTACAGGATTTTACCAATCTTGTTTATATTTGGCACAAACATGATAGGACACACCTTTTTACGATTATTATATGTGTTTTTCTTATTTTCAGATTTTTAAAGCTTAAACTAGCTTCCAAAATGCCCCTCTTGAAGCTCGTCAGAAACAAAGAGCTGTAATTGAATTGAAAATGCAGAGGGAGAAACCCCTCTGAGGATTCACAACGGGCTAAAAAGGTCTTCAAGGATGATACCATAGACTATAGTATTGTAAGAAAATGGTTACAGTGATTTAAAAACAGTACTGAAGACCATGAAGGAGCTCAATGGAATGGTGTCACCCAAATTCACCAAGGACCAAAAAGTTCAAGGCCCAAAAGTCAGCTGGCAAAATTATGGCTACCGTTTTTTGGGATTCTCAAGGTGTAATCCTTGTGGATTCTTGCCGAAGGGGGAAACCATTAACTCTGAGGTATACATTGAGACTCTTATGAAACTCAAAGCAAGAATTCGATGTGTTCGGCCCAACTTGGGCATGGCAAATGTGCTCCTCCAGCGAGACAATGCACGTCCTCACCAGTGTTGTTAATCTTACTGAAAAAAAATAATTAATTATACTTACAAATTGCCTCTCCCAAAAAGTAATTGCGTTAGTAACTCAATTACCTGAATGTAAGAGTAATTAGTTACTTGGCAAAGTAATTGGTGATAATTACTTTTTTTATTTTTTCCTCCCAAAAAAAAAAAAAAAAACATTGGCCACACTATGTGAAGTTTTTTGTGAAGGTTTTTGGTACAATTGGCCCGAGCCCAATTCTTTACCCTAATTTACCCTGAATCAACTGTTAAAAGTTGTTAAAATTGCTCCCATTATTGCATTAGTTCCCTTCTCTCTACTTTCGACATATGAAAGTTTTAAAACTGTTTCATCATTTAAAGATAGATTCAAGTCAAGATTTTGCCGATTTAGAAGTATTTTAGATTTAGTTACTTAGGTTCGCTAGGAAGGTTCTCTACAACAGAGCCGTCCTAAAAAGTCTACTGCTTTAAGATGGCGGCTGTCTACTAACTCATTTAGTGCCATGTCTGTCATTTTGCATCTAGTTATATCTATGTACAGTATATGTGATATCTACCATGTCTACCATATCTACCATAACATGCGGGCGTAGTTTGTAGGCTAACGGCTACAACATGTATTATTGGAGCTACCTAGCATCGCGTTTGCTCGGCGTCACAACTTTCTTGCCTCCTCCCTACTCCTGCTCTGCTTTGTCGTCTCGGTGAGTCCGTCTCCCTCAGACTTTTCGACCAATATAGTAACGCATAGTAACGCATGCCTTTCCGTCCTCAGTAACGGTAACGGCGTTGCCAAGATGAGAAAAGTAATTAATTAGATTACCCACTACTGAAAAAAATAACGCCGTTAGTAACACCGTTATATTGTAACGCCGTTATTAACAACACTGGTCCTCACACAAGCATCAGGACCGTGGAGGTCATCACTTCATTTGGATGGACTTTGATACCCTACCCGCCATATTCTCCTGATTTGGCGTCAGACTACTACCTCTTTGGTCCAATGAAAGAAGGACTCTGGGGCAACCAATATGGCAATGACGATGGAGTGAAAACTGCAGTCAAGAATTGGCTTAGAGATCACCCGGCTGAGTTCTACAACACTGGTATACATGCCCTCGTTCATAGGTGGACTGTAGCTCTTGAGAGAGGTGGAGACTATGTGGAGGAGTAAAAATGTAATCCTCACACTTGTACCTTTATTTTGATGTATAATACATGTTGCTATTATAATTTGTTCGTACATAATAAAGTTGGGTGCATTACTTTTTGAATGCCCCTCGTATTTTGTCTAAAGGTCGTGCTACCAAGTATTATTACTGAGGGTGCCGATACTTTTGTCCGGCCCATTTTGGAGTTTTGTGTAAAATGCTTTAATTTTTTTTTTTTTTTAATCATTCTCTTTTGTGTTTTTCTTTGCAAGCAAAATAAATGAAGGTATTATTACCAAAGGATTTGGAACTGCAATCATTTTCTGGGAGAAATTGAGAATTATCTGACAGAATTGCAGGGGTGCCAATACTTTTGGCCAGCAGTGTGTGTATACATATATATATATATATATATATATATATATATATATATATATATATATATATATATATATATATATATATATATATATATATATATTAAAATAAAATAAATATATATTGATATACGTATATATTGTGTGCAAGGGCGTAGGTTTGGTCTCAATATTGGTTGGGACGATATAACTGCATAACCTGCATGTACACTTTTTGCTGGGGACGGGACATTAATAAGACCAAACAGACTGGGTGAACAGCGGCCAGGGCTACATTTGTCACCAATAAGAACCTAATTAATTGATAGACTAAATTATTAATGCAAAATAAATCTGTATTGGCTTATACTAACGTTCACACTGCAATTTTACAATATAACATCTTAATCTGATATTTCTTCTTAAATCTAGTCGAATAATTTTCTTAACAGATTCATGATTCTTCCACTTAATTTTGGTAAATAATATCATTTGTTCTTATTAAGCTAAAAAATCTAAAAGTCGGTCATTTTTCACCTAAATCAGGAAAAATTTTTGTCAAATAATGTTTTGAACAATATCTATTCTAAGAACATTTCTGACAAACAAGTTTTTTTTTAGATTAAATATAGAAGCTTTTAGCTTAAAATTAGTCCGTTAAGCTTATTTTCAGCCAGCTATTTTTCTAATTTCAAGAAATCTGAGTAAAATTTATTTGACGCACTGGCAGATCATGTCAATTATTTCTAGTAGATCTACACTGAAAACAAGGGAATTTAAGTTTTTTTTTTTTTTTTTTTTCAGTTTTAGGGAGATTGGTTCTCGCAGTGGATGTGTAGGTTAAGGTGATACACTATTCGCTTCAAACCTTTTCAAACCAAAAACTACTAAAGAAACATTTTGAAAGCTTCCAGAATAAATGTCTGGATTTACAATATAAAATTGTTAATCATTTCCTAACTAGGCGGCACGGTGGCTGAGTGGTTAGCACGTCTGCCTCACAGTTCTGAGATCAAGGGTTCAATCCCGGGCTTCGGCCTTCCTGTGTGGAGTTTGCATGTTCTCCCCGTGCCTGCGTGGGTTTCCTCCGGGGGCTCCGGTTTCCTCCCACATCCCAAAAACATGCATGGTAGGCTGATTGAACGCTCTAAATTGTCCGTAGGTATGAGTGTGTGCGTGAATGGTTGTATGTCTCCTTGTGCCCTGTGATTGGCTGGCAACCAGTTCAGGGTGTCCCCTGCCTACTGCCCATAGTTCGCTGGGATAGGCTCCAGCACCTCCGCGACCCTCGTGAGGAAGAAGCGGCATGGAAAATGAATGAATGAATGAATTTCCTAACTATCCAGGAATAAACATTTGTCCTAATACCAATCAAAATTGTCTAACAAAAATAAATAAAAACAAAGCCTTCCTTCGGGAAAAACAGTCCTGCTTTTGTCCACAAGCCACAGCCAAACTCAACAAAAAAATGAAAGCTCCTTTGGGCTGCTTTAAGACCACGTAAGTTAAATAACAATGAAACTTGGGAAGAAAAAAAACCCCCACTACATTTCTTACAGCTGAGCAGAGTTCACTATATTTCTCAGTTTAATTATCGTTTACATATAATACACATACAGGAGGACACTTCTGTTGAAGCCATTTCCTACTCAGCCTTTCACATTACTTAGAGCGGCTGCTGGCCGAAAAAACCTTCTAATATCCATCCTTTTCGAAGCGGGTGGAGGAGGCGGCTTGTCGACATGTAACATAATTCTGTACTGTGAGAGTGTGCGTAGTGGGGTCAAGTCAGCAACCAATCAAATGTGCGTTTGAGAAAAAAAAAAGTGAAAAAGGGGTATATGTAAGTCTGAAATTACTGAAAATAATTAACACCTAATAACGGTAGGCTCATTTCTATCGTTACGACATATGGGAACACAATTTAAATGACTTATATAACTGAACACATTATATAATGCAAATAAGGTCTCTTAAAAGTTGGTTGGGACAATTTGAACATCCTGAAAAGTTGGTAGTGTTTTGTCCCTTGATTGTGTGTCCTTTAAAGTGACAAGCTTTTGCCAATATTAGCTAGATGAGAAATACTGTGGCAGAGTTTGTTGTGGATCTAAATATGCGTGAAAACTCAAGGAACTGTGCACACATCAGGTCTGGGAATGAATTCAGTATTTTAGAGCTTTAGAGTGAACCCCTGCTAATCATGGGGTACATTTTAAAGAACATGTCTACTTGTTTACAATGCGTACTAAAAGAAAAAAAAAAAAAAAAAACTGTTGTCTGTCATTGTTCCAAGTCTAATTAGACATGAAACATAGAAGAGATGTGTATGCAAAATCAGGAACTGCACGATCCGATTAACTATTATCAGAGTTGCGATCGTTGTACTCTTCTACAGGTATGCAGATATATGCACAAGCTCAGACTTTAAGACTTATATGAACATTTGCCCACAGGCATACACTTGTACATGCATAATCTGATTGTTCCGGCAGGCTGAATATAAAATTGCAATCAGTAGACAACGTTTATTAGCAATTTGCTGAAATAAGCATGTTCACCACAGGCAAAAAGATGAATGATATTGGGGAATGGAGTATTAGAAATGGGTTCTTTGGGTTCCGTTCATTCCAAAGAGACATTCAAAAGACTGGCTCATTCGGCTTGTCTGTACAAAGTATTTATTCCCTTTTATGAAACCAGCCTTTGTTTAATTTATTTTTCCATGGAAGTAATCAAAGGGATTGGCTGATATTGTGATCACAATGATTTTTAAATTCAGACCTCGCACCAATATTTGAATTTGAAATATTCTGAAATAGCAATTACTGTTACATTCTGCCAGCCTCAGTCAGCGACTTCAGCCACTCTGAGGCATTCCTGATTATTTGTGATTCTGGGTGCACAATAGTGAAGCACAAATTGGAACGGACCAACAAAAATAGGCTACATTATTACCCCTTCCAACATTCGGGACTTTATCTATGTATGAGCAGACATGAACATATTAACATTACACATCCACAGATGCAGATTGGATGTGTGCTCTGCGAGAGGAAACATCACGCTTGAATTTGTCTTCCTCCTTGAGTAGATACTTTGTTTTTCAATGCGTGTTAATGGATGTGTGCGTACGTACTGTATGTGTCCACTCATTCTTAATTGGCAGATTTAGTCCACCAGGATGTTTTACTTTAGCTTAATTGTCCTTCTGCTGAAACACTGTGATCAGGGCAATCACATCTGGTCCATCACTTTAGTGACACATGCATATTGCATTCAAAATGACCTTTGACCTCTAATATTTGCTTTGAACCTTGGCGAATGGGGCTGCCAGAACGCATCTGCTGGCTTTTTTTCAGCCACCGTCTGCCACTTTCACTTGAGCCCACATGGTCGAAAATTAACTCCCTCCCCCTCTGCAACATACAAGTGCACATGCTGTCCCAGTGAGTTCATAGCAGTGACAAAATGGCTGCAGGCTCTTATCTCGTATTGCTTTGTGTCATAATGCCCCAGCAAGTGGAGTGTGTATGCAAGTGTGTAAAGCATTTAAAGGAAAGGGAGCGTGAAATTAAATCTTTTAAAAAATGTTTATTGGCTGCCACTGGAAATGGTGAACGTCCAATCCATTTGAACTGGGAGGGATGGCAGGGATCATTGTCATTTCTGGGTGTAAAATAGATTAAACTCAAGTGACATTTTCAAACCAATGTACAGTAATATACAAAGGTGGATAGTAACGTGTCACATTTACACTACAATATTTACAACATTTAGTAACTTTTCTGAGAAAAATGTACTTGTTAAAGCAGTTTTACAATGCAATACTTTTTACTTGAGTAGATTTGTGCAGAAGAACCACTACACTTACTCCGTTACTTTGGGCGACACTACAGTTGTTACATTTTCCTCTTTTTATTCTAAACATTGACTTCATTTTTGCCAGAGATGCCGACAGTAGTTGTCTGTTTCACCAATGAGACGTCGCAACAATAACCACATGACTCCAGTCAGAGGTAGCAATGTTTTTTCTCCACTACAGGGCACTCATGTTCTTTGGATAATATTATTTACTACAACTACTGTACTGCTATGGCTGCAACACATGCTTTCTTATGCTAGCCATAATGTATTGACGGGGCGCGGGGCCGATAAATAGGGGGCCTGCATTGTTGGCGAGGCCATCAAAGCTGACCGAGTGCAATAACAGACAGAGAGCTTTTTCCGTTGAAAATTCTTGTGAATACATGCTTAAATCCCTGAATTCTTTATAGATATGTACGTAAAACAGTCTCAATTCTTAGTTAAAAGCAAAAAACAGTGCAGTTAGCATATATTTTACGTGAATATGTCAAAGTAGAATGCTAGTCTGTTAGTAAATGTAGCTAGTGGCCGCCTTATTTAAACAGAGCTTTTCCGGTGAAAATTCTTGCGAATAAATGCTTAAATCCCCAAATTCTTTATAGATGTGTACTTAAAACAGTCTCAATTCTTGGTTGAAAGCAAAAAAAAAAAAAAAAATGCAGATAGCATTTATTTATTTGGCTTACTGACACGGTTCTTCATTGGTTCACATCTTATTTACATGATAGGGATTTCTTTGTGTGAATCGGAAACCATCAGTCAGAACGAACCAAATTCACGTGGGGAGTCCCTCAAGGGTCAATTCTTGGACCACTCTGATTTAACATCTATATGCTTCCCCTAGCTCAGATTATGGAACAGTATGACATCTCCTATCACACCTATACTGATGACACACAACTCTACATTTCTGTGTCCCCACATGATTGTAGTCCTTTAGTCTCCCTGAGTAAATGCATTCATCAAATGAATGAATGGATGTGCCACAATTTTCTCCAGTTAAATGTGGAGAAGACAGAAGTGATCATTTTTGGGCAAAAAGGAAAGTTCAAAGATAAGCAGGCACCTTAGCACAATGTCACTTACAGCTACCAATCAAGTCAGAAACCTTGGCGTAATTATTGACTCAGACCTAAAATTTGATAGCCATCTAGAGTCCGTCACTAAATCTGCTTATTACCACCTAAAAAATATAGCCAGAATTAAGGGGCTTCTGACTCAACAAGACATGGAAAAACTTATGCATGCATTCATTTTCAGCAGATTGGACTATTGCAACGGTATATTTACAGGTCTTGATAAAAAATCAGTCAGGAAGCTGCAGCTAGTACAGAATGCAAACCAGAGTCCTCACAAATACAAGGGAACTGGACCACATTACACCGGTTTTGAAATTGTTACACTGGCTTCCAGTGAGTCAAAGGATAGACTATGAAATACTACTGCTCGTCTACAAAACACTCAATGGCCTTGGACCAAAATACATGCTTGATTTGTTAGATTCCTATGAAACATCTAGACCCCTAAGGTCGTCTGGAACCGGTCTCCTGTATGTTCCAAGAAAAAGAACCAAGCAGGGTGAGGCAGCATTTAGTTATTATGCTCCTCACTTCTGGAACAAGTTACCTGAAGGTCTGAAGTATGCTCAAACTGTTACGTAGCTCCTTTAAATCAGGGCTAAAAACACTCTTGTTTAGCATAGCATATCCATAACTATCTATATATTTCAGTCTATTTGCTCTCTATTCCACTTGTGCTTTATCCCCATTGCTGATTTCAATTATTATCAGTAGTAGTAGTATATATATATATTTTTTTATTCTATTCACGATTAAATGCGATTTTTATGTATAATTTTTTTTCCTTACCTGAAGGTCTGAAGTATGCTCAAACTGTTAGCTCCTTTAAATCAGGGCTAAAAACGCTTTTGTTTAGCACTGCATATCCATAACTGTCTATATATTTCAATCTATTTGCTGTCTATTCCTCTTGTGCTTATCTCCATTGCTGATTTCAATTACTGTCTTGGCCCGAATATAAGACGGCCCTGATTATAAGACGACCTCCTCTTTTTCAAGACTCAAGTTTAAAAAAAGATTTTTTGAACACCAAATTAAATTTTATACAGAAAATAATTGCAGTACATCTGAAACAAATGATTATAATATATTTGAGAGAAAAAGCTAAGCAAAGTTATTTTGCCTCATTCAAATCTTAATATCTTAACATTTAAATATGTAAACTAAAGTGCAATCACATTCGTAAATGAAAGTCTTCTGGTTTTTGAAATGTAAATAAACCAGTCTATTGTGATAAAACAACAAAATTGCAATAACTGCATTAACCATCAAAGTGAAGTCTAGCTGTAACTGTAGGCTTAAAACAAATCTGAATAAGGAGAACATTGCAATAAAATAATGCAAACTAGTTAAACTTGAGAGTAGCTGAGATCTGTCATGACAGAACATTGCTTCAATGATATCTGCCGCCATTTAGTGTCGTGAATGGGTATAGACCCCATTCACAATTGCAATAAAATAATGCAAACTAGTTAAACTTGAGAGTAGCTGAGATCTGTCATGACAGAACATTGCTTCAATGATATCTGGCGCCATTTAGTGTCGTGAATGGGTATAGACCCCATTCACATGACGTCACAACCACGTGTTTACGCATTACGGCTAGGTAAATTCCTCCTATTATGGCGTGTTTTTCTGCTCGTTAACATTAATAATCAAAATGGTGAAGGCGTGTGTGGCGGTTGGTTGCCGTAACAGAGAAGATAGACAGAGAGACTTAAAGTTCTACCGTATTCCGAGAGACCCGTAGAGGAGAGTGAGATGGACTGCTGCAATTCGACGAGAAAACTGGGCACCAAACGATCACCACAGATTATGTAGTAGTCATTTTATATCTGGTAAGATGCATTTAATATATATTTAGAGGGTTTTGGGCTGACAACCACAATTAAGATCATTGCGAGGCTAATCGGCGACAACATGTAGTTTCAAATTCAAGATGCTTATTTTTTCCACCATCATTATTTTTTGAATAATATTTAGCTGGTAACAAGTGAAAGAAGCTGGCCTCGTCTTCACCGGATTCATCAGGACAGGGGTGTCCAAACTTTTTGCAAAGGTGAATAGGGCTAAACAGAGACGGACAATATGGCGACCGGATACAGCGACATGTCAGTCTGTGACGTTGGTGAGTAGGGTCTATAGTCCGTCATTGCGTATTCTCAATGGTCTCAATTTATCGTGTAATTTATAGTGCAATTCATGGAAGCCTAGGTGCTTTAAGACGCTGTAAACTCATTGGATGTGTTGCATAAAAGGCGTTATGTGGAAAAGCTTCAGTTTATCCATTCGCCAGATCCATATTTGATGCCTAAATCGATATTTTTCGACCCGCTGTCTTCGCCGTCTCTGCCTGACATCTGCTACCCTGATATCTACAACTATCTTGTTCACAGAAACTCAGCCTATTCTTACGAAACTTTGAAAAACTTAAAGAGCAGCACTCTAAGCAACATTACCCCGTGTGACCCTTTACTTCCAATTTTCTAAACTGGCGACAATCAATAAAAAAATAAAAAGTTGACTGCGATGGCCAACGCTTCAAGGATAGGTGGATATTGGACTATTTCTTCAATAAAATACGCAACAACTCTGTCTGCCTCATTTGCAAAGAGACAGTCGCTGTTTTCAAAGAGTTCGATGTGACGCGATATTACCAAACGAGACACGCTGACATGTACGACAACATTACAGGGAAGATACGCAACGAGAAATGAAAGCAACTTGAAGCTAGTTTAATTTCACAGCAGCAGTATTTCGCAAGAGCCCGAGTGTCGAAAGAGAACGCCACAAAGGCGAGATTGTTGAAATTATGAATTAAAAAAAATAATAATAAAGCAAATGTGACACACAGAAGGGCTTGCTAAAATTTGTTTAAATATATTGTTCTACGTAAATCAGCGAAGGTAGCCCCCACATTTTTACCACACCAAATCTGGCCCCCTTTGCAAAAGGTTTGGACACACCTGTTTAACTGATGATCCGTAGACGAGGCCAGCTTCTTTCACTTGATACCAGCTAAATATTATTCAAAATGTAATGATGATGGAAGAAATAAGCATCTTGAATTTGAAACTGTATGTTGTCGGCGATTAGCCTCGCAATGATCTTAATTGTGGTTGTCAGCCCAAAACCCTCTAAATATATATGAAATGAATCTTACCAGATATAAAATAACTACTACATAATCTGTGGTAATCGTCTGGAGCCCAGTTTTCTCGTCGAATTGCAGCAGTCCATCTCACTCTCCTCTCCGCGTCTCTCGGAATACGGTAGAACTTCAAGTCTCTCCGTCTATCTTCTCTGTTACTGCAACCAACCGCCACACACGCCTTCACCATTGTGATTATTAATGTTAACGAGCAGAAAAACACGCCATAATAGGAGGAATTTACGAAGCGGTAATGCGTTAACATGACGAGTAGACGGACAACATGGCGCGGAGGCGTGGTTGTATCGTCATGTGAGTAGGGTCTATATGGCGGCACAATACAGCGACACGTCATTGTGTGACGTTGGTGAGTGGGGTCTATAATGTCTAGACCCCCTCTTTTTCAGTCTAATTTCAATGCAAAAAACACCGTCTTATATTCGGGCCAATACGGTATTAGCTGTAGTAATAGTATTTATTTTTTATGTACTGATTTTTTTATTTCTCTTTGTGATTATATGCGATTTTTATGGATAATTTTATTTCCTATTTCGATTGTCTTTGTTTTTACGTTCTGTTGACTTTAATGTGATTTTTATGATCTTCATGTGATGGAAAGCACTTTGAATTGCCTTGTGTTGAATTGTGCCATGTAAATAAATTTGCCTTGCCTTGCCTTATTTTACGTCAATATGTCGTTGTACGATGCTAGTCGGTTACTCAATGAGGCGGCCGTCATATCTAAACAGAGCTTTTCTGGTGAGAATTGTTGTGAATAAATTCATAAATCCCTGAATTCTTTATTGAAATTGATGTAAAACAGTCTTGATTCTTGGTTAAAAGCAAAAAAAAAAGTGCAGTTAGCATTTATTTTACATAGCAATGTCGAAGAATGATGCTAGTCTCTAAGCTCTATGTTGTGATAAGTGGGCTGCCACAATGGCTTTTTCCTTTGAAAATTCTTGTGAATAAATACTTAAATCCCTGAATTATTTATAGATATGGACGTAAAACAGTCTCGATTATTTGTTAAAAGCAAAAAAAAAAAAAAGTGCAGGTAGCACAGATAACGATGAGGCTAGTCTGTAAGGGAATTAGCAGCCGCCATATGTAAACGAAACACTTTTTCCGTTGAAAATTCTTGTGAATAAAGGCTTAAATCCCTGATTGCTTTATAGATATGAACATAAAAGAGTCTTGATTCTTGGTTAAAAGCAAAAAGAACAGGCAGTTTGCATTTACTTTACGTATATATGTCGAAGAATGTTAATTTCTACCATTGATTTTTTCACGTTTCAAAATGCATAAAGAAAAATATAATAATTACCTTGCAAATCACTCCTGCAAATCACCTAGCAAATCCCTCCTGAGACAATCCTTTCTGTTTGTATGCGGTACAGCTTTCGTACTTGTTCAATCCAAAATCAGCTGTTGGATCACTACATGTGTTGACTCTGCGACCGGCTGCGAATAACTGAAGCGAACTATAGGGCGACCCACAACTTATAGGCGTTGCGCTATGAAGGTGGAATCTGACCCGTCAATCATTATGAAGTGTATGCCAGTGGCTAATCAGTATGTGTAGGGTGAAACATTTATGTTCAATATGACTACAATTCTGTGTTTTGCGTCACGGCTGACATATCATTAGCTTTGCTAAATCAAGTTATACAACGATAGAGAAATGGAAACAAACACTCACCTAAAGGAAGTCATACATGGGCTTCTTACTCAAAATGCATTAATGCAAGTGTTACAAGTTTTTGTTCGTTTGTTTACAGGTGGACACTGCTGTTCAACTTGATGTGATTCACAACAGAGAAGAAATGTCAAAGATGGCGCTACGTTTCACTCAGGATACGTGTCTAGAGTACAGTATAATAAAAGCAGTTCATATAGATGAAGTAATTCTGAGAAAAAAATATATACCATTATTTTAAAACAAAAAAACAATGGTGCTCTTTTGGCACAAGTCCCACATATGAGCTGCTTGATTCCTCCTTGGGGTTGAGGGCTTAAGAACTTGCAAGTTGCCAGTAATATTAGAGGGAATTTGGGTGTACCTGTGCATCGGTCTCCAGTCAATGAAAAATTGTTGCCTCAGGTCTCAAAACAAGTGCCTTGACACAAAAAGGGTTTTCTTGACAATGCTAAAAACAGTTACTTCCAAGAATCAGGTCTTTCCTTTTAAATTTGATGCAATGTTCTGAAAGACCCAATAAAGGAACTGCAGGCACTGCTAGGAGTTGAACCCAGGATCTCCTGTTTACGAGACAGGCACTTTGACCAGCTAAGCCACAGTGCCCTTTGCATCATAGTTCTTCACCAATCTTCCTGTGACCTGGCTAAGATTAATGCTGTGCGTGTAAGGCTTGGTTCATACGACAGGTCTTAATGCACAAATCCGATTCTTTGTCATATCTGTTTTTTTGGTGTGCCCGTTCAGACTGCCTTTGTCCATTGAGACCTTTCAAGTACTATGTATGCGCACTAATTCGCAGTCCTACATGCGCTGAGCAAGACGACCCGAATGCGCAAAAGCATCAAAACAAATGACCACACATGCTGGCTGTCATCCGTCATTCCACGGATATCATAATTTACTTTTTAAAAAGAGGACACAAATAACAGACATAAATAATCCCAGTTTAGGCTTATATTCAAAGTATATGGATCGATAGCATGCACACAATGTCCGTGCATGTCACACACACATACGGGCAGTTTGCCCCGACTCTCGTCCGTGTAAGCAATGTTGAAATATTGCTTATATGGAGCAGACAGAAAACCGATCATCCTCAGGCTTATCCTCAAACCATTTTTTTTTTTTTTTAATGACTGTTGTCAAGTCCGACCCTTCCTAAAAAGCCGTGTTAGAGGCAAGCTAAGCGCTAATAACGCACAGCTGCACCGCTACCGTAGCGTCTCTATCACTTTTTGATGACTGCATGAATTCCGATTTGAGAGACTGGACAGTACAGACCGCCGCAACAGTCTGGAAAAATGTGGCCCAGATCGGATTTGAACCACATACGAAAGTGACCCGGATCGGATTTGAAATGGTCTACTTCTATGCGACTTGTCACGTTCAGACCGTCAAGTTAATGCCTCACTCGAGTTGGAAAAACACGAAAAAATCGGATTCGTAGCGTAAGGCTAGGTTCATACTACAGGTCTTAATGCACAAATCCGATTTTTTGTCATTCCTGTTTTTTTGGCGTGCCCGTTCAGACTGCCTTTGTCCATTGAGACCATTCAAGTATTACGCATGCGCACTAATTCGCAGTCCGCCACGCACTGAGAAAGACAACCCGCATGTGCAGAAGCATCAAAACAAATTACACATGCTAGCTATATGTCATTCCAGAGTGATCATATTTTGATTTCCAAAAAGAGGACACAAATAACAGACATTAATAATCCCCGTTTAATCTTATAGTCAAAGTTTATATGGAGTGATAGAACGCATACACGCGCACACATGAGCCTTGACGTGTGTGCGTGAAATGACGCGGGTGCGTCAGTTTGCCCAGACTCGGCCATGTGTGCAATAATGAAATATTGCTCATTCGGCGCACAGAATGAAAATCGAAAACTGTAAGGCTTATTCTTTGCTTCATTTTATTTTATTTTTTTTATGACTTTGGCAGAAGTTGCGCTAGACTTTTTCGTTGTCTGTCATTTTGACTGACAGGGTCATATAAATCCGGTCATAATCTATTTTTACCCGTCACTTAAATTTTTAAAATGATGATAATGACATTGTGGTGACCCTTTGTTTGGCATAATTCACCTTCCGTACTTGTGTGTCCATTTGGCCGAGCGCGTTACCGGCTACGACACAGTCACGTGACAGAGACACTTAAGAGCCGCGCGCGTTCCGGCTTGAATAGAGAGTTCACAGAGAGCAGCAGAGCTACAGTGGCTGTACACAGCAATTCGAGCTAACAAGACTCTTAACATTGCATAGCGCTTCAACATATTCAATAGTATTTAGTTTTCATTCATTTTAAATTAATATTCTGTCCGAACAAGCTTAACAGAGAATCCACACCGTGCCATCACACATCAAGCAGATGAATATGTAACTTTTTCTCGGCATTGACAAAAACAGCTGACTGTGGCCCCACTGTGGAACAATGAAATTAACAGTTCACCTCCTGTGGCCTGAACGGAGTCTTACACCTTCCTCCTGGTGCGCATGGACTTGAATTGCGTGCCCGCTTGTGCAGTCCCTGTTTTTTCATCTCTTTTATCAACACCATCGTCATTTTGGGGCTTTTTGAAGAAACTTCGGACACTCCGTTGCCTTGACATTTTTCAGAGTAAGGCCAACGACGTCATGCATCAAGAGAGACAATAGCTAATTAATATGCTCACTCGCCACCCTGTGGTCTGGGGTGTGAATTGCAACCTGTCAAAATGACAGATGGACTTCAGTTTTTTCCGTCACCGTTTTAAAAAATCGGTCAACGACGGAAAATATTCGGTTAACGCGACCCTTGGACTGTGGTCAGCCAGCTTCGTGCTTAAAAGCAGAGTTCAAGCTAGGCGCTAATGCCTACGTCCTCCGTGCCACTTGCCCTTTGCTGATATAATTGCTGCATGAATTCTGATTTGGGAGTCTTGCCAGTTCAGACCGCCAGTCACGTTCTGAAAAAATGTGGCCCAGATCGGATTTGAACCACATACGAAAGTCACTCGGATTTGAAATGGTCCACTTCTAAGGCGACCTGTCCCGTTCAGACCGTCAAATTAACGCCTGACACGAAACACGAAAAAATCAGATTTGTGCATTAAGACTTGCAGTATGAACCTAGCCAATGTGACACAGACCAGAACAGCTTTCAGCTAACTTGGTGCAACAGATTTGTGTGGCATAACTTTGAACACAGCACTTGAACACACATGTCCCTGGGTGGATTCAAACCACCAGCCTCTCGGTTAACAGCTGAGCGCGCTGACCGGTTGTGCCACAGAGACAGTGCTCAACTGAAAATATAACCATTAAAAGAAATAAAAAAATAAAAAAAATACCAGTTTCAAATTCCTAGAACTTCCAAATGTTAGGTGAGACTAACATCTGGGACCAGGTCGGATACAGAAAAAAACAGACAAATACCTTACAGAAGTTGGGGCTGATGGCTTAAGAAAATGCAAGTTGCCAGTAATTTTAGAGGGAATTTGGGAGTACCTATGAATCATTGTCCAGTCAATGGCAAATTGTTGCCTGAAGTCTCAAAACAAGTGCCTTGACGCAAAGAGGTTTTTCTTCACTCTGCTAATAAAGTTGCTTCAAAGAACGAGGTCTTCTCTCTCATATTGAGAGCAATGATCTGAAAGACTACAGAAAGGAACCGCAGGTACTGCTGGGAGTTGAACCCAGAATCCCTTGCTTACAAGACAGGTACTTTGACCAGCTAAGCTACAGCACCCTTTACAATTCAGGTCTTTAACAATCTTCCTTTGACCTGTCTAAGATTAATGCTGGATAACAATTACTTACTCACTTAATTGCAATCTCAATTTGAGCAAAGCCGCAGTTGGCCAATGGGTGCTCGCCAGCTCAGTGTTTGACACACCCCAGACCAGCATTTGGTTAACTTGAAATTAAAACAATACGCTAAAACAATATGCTAAAAAAAACTATCAGTTTCAAATTCCGAGAAGTTCCAAATGTTAGGTGAGACGAAAATCTGGGACCAGGTCGGATACTGAAAAAAAAAAAAAAAAAAACTGAAAAATACCTTAGAGAATTTGGGGCTGATGGCTTAAGAAAATGCAAGTTGCCAGTAAATTTAGAGGGAATTTGGGTGTACCTGTGCATCGGTTTCCAGTCAATGGCAAATTGTTGCCTCAAGTCTCAAAACAAGTGCCTTGACACAAAGAGGTTTTTCTTCACAATGCAAAAACAGGTGCTTCAAAAGAACCAGGTCTTTCCTCCCAAATGTATAGCAATGTTCTGAAAGCCCACATAAACGAACTACTGGCACTGCTGGGATTTGAACCCAGGATCTCCTGTTTACTAGACAGGCACTTTGACCAGCTAAGCCACAGCGCCCTTTGCCTGTGCCTTTGTCCGTTGCTTTACCAATCTGACTTTGAACTGGCTAAGAATAATGCTGGGTAACAACTACTTCCTTAGGCCTAACTTAGAACACAGTGCTTGAACACACATGTACCTGGGTGGATTCAAACCACCAGCCTCTCGGTTATCAGCTGAGCGCGCTGACCGGTTGCTCCACAGAGACACTGTTCAGTTAAAAATGTAACCATTAAAAGAAATTAAAACACTATACAAAAAAACCTATGTTTCAAATTCCTAGAAGTTCCAAATGTTAGGTGAGACTAAAATCTGGGACCAGGTCAGATACTGAAAAAACCCCCCAGACAAATACCTTACAGAAGTTGGGGCTGATGGCTTAAGAAAATGCAAGTTGCCAGTAATTTTAGAGGGAATTTGGGTGTACCTGTGCATCGGTCTCCAGTCAATAACAAATTGTTGCCTCAAGTCTCAAAACAAGTGCCTTTACACAAAGAGGTTTTCATTCATATTGCTGAAACAGTTGCTTCAAAGAACCAGGTCTTTCCTCTCAAATTTAGAGCAATGGCTAAGATTTAATGCTGGGTAACAATTACTTACTCACTTAATTGCAATCTCAATTTGAGCAAAGCCGCAGTTGGCCAATGGGTGCTCGCCAGCTCAGTGTGTTTGACACACCCCAGACCAGCGTTTGGTTAACTTGGTGGAACAGCTTTGGAAATTTGTGTAGCCTAACTTAGAACGCAGCGCTTGTACACACACGTCCCTGGGTGGATTCAAACCACCAGCCTCTTGGTTAACAGCCGAGCGCGCTCATCGGTTGCACCACAGAGATGCTGTTCAGTTAAAAATGTAACAAAAGAAAATAAAACAACAAAAAAACCTATCAGTTTCAAATTCCTAGAAGTTCCAAATGTTAGGTGAGACTAAAATCTGGGACCAGTGGCCTATACTACGAAGCCGGTTTTCTGGCTTAGCAGGGTAACTTCGAGAGTAACTTCATCACGTGCGACCTAAGTTCGCAGCTAAGCGAGACTACGAAAGGTGGATATGTTGGAACCGAGAAGTGTTGCCATGGCAACACACGCCACACGCCAAACCTGGTCGTCTCAGAGTTAGATCTTGCTTAACCCCAGAATTCTAATTAACCACGCTATATTTAAACAGCACTCCTCCGCGGACGTGTCCTCCTGACAATGACAGCGTACCTGGACGACCCAAACGACATTGGCGCGCGGATTGTGAGGGGCTCTCTTCGGAGGGCATGGGTTTTTGGAGACCGCCAGAATCCGCTGGCGTACCAGGAAGATGTTCTCCATGAAAGATATAGATTTTCAGCTTAGGGAATTCTTTACCTGTGACAAATGATCGAAACGGACGTCACTAATGTAACCCGCCGAGTCAGGCCCTCACAACCGCGCAGCTTGTGTGCCTGTCCGTGCGCTCTTTTGCTAGGGACAATATATGTATTCCATCTGTGATGCTGAATACCTGCGTAAGAACACTGTATGCCGTGCGATTCGGAGTGGGGTATGGAAACGCTTCAAATTGATTGTTAAAATCGCTGAATGTAAACGAATGCGGAGCATTGCTCTCATACAAGAAATATATTTAACAAACTTTCCAGCGTTATTTCGTTGTGTAAATGCAGTTATAATAATCATAGAAAAATGTAGACTATTTAAACATTGAGAAAACTTGCGTTTTTTTCTGCCAACTCGAAGAGATTAAATTGTCAAATCCACTGATAGGACAGACGCACAAATATAAAAGACATAAATGTTTATTGAATATGCATCTTACAGTCTTGTTTAACTGTGAACATTCGTTATAAAAGACGGGCTTTAATTTACGCAACAACGCATGGCATCCCGCATTTCTTTCTTCTCCTTGAGTCCTCACAAATATAACTTTTTTTTTTTTTTTTTTTTTGGTCGGGCTTGGGCCTGTAAATCAAGTTGATTGATCGGACTCGGGTCGGGCTGGATTTTTTTAGCCCCAAACTAAAAAAAGAACATACGTATTCATACAGTCAAGGGGACTAAACATACAATCATCCTGCTTCATGTGGTGATGCGCGTTAAATTATTTCTTACTGTTAATGTACCAAATCTTCTTTTATTGTCCTAACAGCAGGCTTTATTTCTTTTGATGGACATAAGTAAACTGGCATATTGACGCATTCACGCCGAATCGGTGTTGGATTTCGCGGTGAGGGTGGATTTTAATCATTCCTCCTCCGTGAAGTAAGGTGCCCGTGCCATCGTCACAAGTAGTGTTTGACTCTGGTCTCCGCCCCCTTTTATGTGAACGCGCAGTAACTCTGACTGGTTTGACACAGGTTCGACTAATCAACCTCATAATCAGCGTCGTAGCACCGATTGACCACAAACTAGACAACCAGGTTTTGTCAACTCCGGTTACCCGCTAGTAAACTGGATTACTTCTGGGGAGGTTGAACTCCGTTCGTAGTATAGGCCACAGGTCGGATACTGAAGAAAACAAACAAATACCTTAGAGAAGTTGGTGCTGATGTCTTAAGAAAATGCAAGTTGTCAGTAATTTTAGAGGGAATTTGGGTGTACCTGTGCATCGGTCTCCAGTCAATGGCAAATTGTTGCCTCTAGTCTTAAAACAAGTGCCTTTACACAAAGAGGTTTTTCTTCACAATGCTAAAACAGTTGCTTCAAAGAACCAGGTCCTGTTTACTAGACAGGCACTTTGACCAGCTTAGCCACAGGACCCTTTGCCCCCGAGTACTTTACCAATCTTCCTTTGATCTGGCTAAGATTAATGCTGGGTAACAATTACTTCCTAACTTAATTGCAATCTCAATCGAGCAAAGCCACAGTTGGCCAATGGGTGCTTTCCAGCTCAGTGTGTTTGACACATTTGGTGGAACACATTTGTGAATTTGCAAAGCCTAATTTATAACGCAGCGCTTGAACACACACGTCACTGGGTGGATTCAAACCACCAGCCTCTTAGTTAACAGCCGAACGCTGATTAAAAGGAATTACAAGAATATGCTAAAAAAAACTATCAGTTTTAAATTCCTAGAAGTTCTAAATGTTAGATGAGACTAACATCTGGGACCACGTCAGATACTGAAAAAACCAAACAAATACCTAAGAGAAGTTGCGGCTGATGGCTTAAGAAAATGCAAGTTGCAAAATGCAACTTTACCAATCTTCCTTTGACCTGGCTGAGATTAATGCTGGGTGATAATTACTTCGTCACTTAATTGCAATCTCAATTGAGCAAAGCCGCAGTTGGCCAATGGGTGCTCGCCAGCTCAGTGTGTTTGACACACCCCAGACCAGCATTTGGTTAACTTGAAATTAAAACAATATGCCTTTGACGTGGCTAAGATTAATGCTGGGTAAGAACAATTTCCTGACTTAGTTGCACTTTTGCAACCTCACCACAGAGGCACTGTTCAGTTAAAAATGTGACAATTAAAAGAAAATAAAACAATATGCTAAAAAAACTCAGTTTCAAATTCCTAGAAGTTCCAAATGTTAGGTGAGACTAAAATCTGGGACCAGGTCAGATACTGAAAAAAAAAAAAAAAAAAAACAGACAAATACCTTACAGAAGTTGGGGCTGATGGCTTTAGAAAATGCAAGTTGCACGAAATTATAGAGGGAATTTGAGTGTACCTGTGCATCGGTCTCCAGTCAATAGCAAATTGTTGCCTCAATTCTCAAAACAAGTGCCTTGACACAAAGAGGTTTTCCTTCACAATGCTGAAACAGTTGCTTCAAAGAACCAGGTCTTTCCTCTCAAATTTAGAGCAATGTTCTGAAAGACCCCATACACAAACCACAGGCACTGGTGCGAGTTGAACCCAGGATCTCCTGTTTACTAGACAGGCACTTTGACCAGCTAAGCCACAGTACACTTTACATCTAAGTTCTTCTCCAATTTTCCTTTGACCTGGCTAAGATTACTGCTGGGTAACAATTACTTCCTCACTTAATTGCAATCTCAATTTGAGCAAAGCCACAGTTGGCCAATGGGTGCTTGGCACACCCCAGTGGCCTATACTACGAAGCCAGTTTTCTGGCTTAGCAGGGTAACTTCGAGAGTAACTTCATCACGTGCGACCTAAGTTCGCAGCTAAGCGAGACTACGAAAGGTGGATATGTTGGAACCAAGAAGTGTTGCCATGGCAACACACGCCACACGCCAAACCTGGTCGTCTCAGAGTTAGATCTTGCTTAACCCCAGAATTCTAATTAACCACGCTATAATTAAACAGCACTCATCCGCGGACGTGTCCTCCTGACAATGACAGCGTACCTGGACGACCCATACGACATTGGCGCGCGGATTGTGAGGGGCTCTCTTCGGAGTGCACGGGTTTTTGGAGACCGCCAGAATCCGCTGGCGTACCCGGAAGATGTTCTCCATGAAAGATATAGATTTTCAGCTGAGGGAATTCTTTACCTGTGCCAACTGATCGAGGCGGACGTCACTATAATGCAACCCGCCGAAGTCAGGCCCTCACAAACGGGCAGATTGTGTGTCTCTCCATGCGCTCTTTCGCCAGGGACAATATATGCATTCCAATGGTGATGCTGAATATCTGCGTAAGAACACTGTATGCCGTGCGATTCGAAGTGGGGTATGGAAACGCTTAAAATTGATCGTTGAAATTGCTGAATGTAAACGAATGCGGAGCTTTGCTCTCATATACAAGAAATATATTTAACGAACTTTTCCAGCGTTATTTCGTTGTGTAAATGAGTTAATAATAACCATAGAAATATGTAGACTATTTAAACATTGAGAAAACTTGCGTTTTTTTCTGCCAACTCGAAGAGATTAAATTAAATGTCAAATCCACTGATAGGACAGACGCACAAATATAAAAGATATAAATGTTTATTGAATACTCATCTTACAGTCTTGTTTAACTGTGAAAATTCGTTACAAAAGACGGGCTTTAATTCACGCAACAACGCATGGCATCCCCGCATTTCCTTCTTCTCCTGAGTCCTCACAAAGATAACATAAAATTATGGGGGGGGGGGGGGTTCGGGTCGGGCTCGGGCCTGCAAATAAAGTTAATTGATCGGGCTCGGGTCGGGCTTGATTTTTTAGGCCCAAACTAAGGGGAAAAAAAAGGACATACGTATTCATACAGTCAATGGGACTAAACGTACAATTATCCTGCTTCATGTGATGATGTGCGATAAATTATTTCTTACTGTTAACGTACCAAATCTTATTTTATTGTCCTGACAGCAGGCTTTATTTCTTTGCATGGACATAAGTAAACTGGCATATTGACGCATTCACAAATCACACGATCTGTAAATTCGCTGTCAACAGACCCGTTGCGTTCTACTCGCTGAAACGGTGTTCGATTTCGCGGTGAGGGTGGATTTTAATTCCTCATAACTCCGTATGATCATCGCGCATTTCTCCTCCGTGAAGTAAGGTGCCCGTGCCATCGTCACAAGTAGTGTTTGACTCTGGTCTCCGCCCCCTTTTATGTGAACGCGCAGTAACTCTGACTGGGTTGACACAGGTTCGACTAATCAACCTCATAATCAGCGTCGTAGCACCGACTGACCACAAACTAGACAACCAGGTTTTGTCAACTCCGGTTACCCGCTGGTAAACTGGATTACTTCTGGGGAGGTTGAACTCAGTTCGTAGTATAGGCCACAGAACAGCATTTGGTTAACTTGGTAGAACAGCTTTGTGAATTTGTATGGCCTTGTAAGTTGGAATGCAGCGCTTGAACACACACGTCCCTGGGTGGATTTGAACCACCAGCCTCTCGGTTAACAGCCGAGCAGTCAACATTTAGATAAAACCAATCACCG
This sequence comes from Corythoichthys intestinalis, assembly GCF_030265065.1. Classification (NCBI taxonomy): domain Eukaryota; kingdom Metazoa; phylum Chordata; class Actinopteri; order Syngnathiformes; family Syngnathidae; genus Corythoichthys; species Corythoichthys intestinalis. Next base: position 7,513,915 of record NC_080405.1, on the reverse strand, counting down.
TATACGTTCTCTGTATGACAACATGGCAGTGTCAAGCCGGCATGTTGCGACAACACATTATTATCTGTACAGTTTTTGGATTGAGTCGTTTTCTTTTTTTTTTTTTTTTTTGCTTATAACTTCTCCACATTTAGAAAATACTTGCTCAGAGGGAACAGATGATGCTGGTGTGCATAAAAAAATGTTTTGCTAATTGGAATTATTGAGAGTACACATTCTGATGGTTCCGCCAGTAAATGAGTGTGTTTTCGGCTCTTCCTAGTGGTGGATCAGAAAAGTATCGCTGCACCTCCTTTGTTCAATCTGCTGAGGCATTCCTTGACCTCCTGGTATCAGACGCATCTCTCTCCAGAGTATCGATACTGAACTTTAGTTTTATTTAAGTTTTATGTTACCTAGAATATGTACTGTGTGGAACTAAGAAAACTGGTAGTATACACGTGATTATTTCTGCCGTAACCGGTAATCCGCCTCCAAGCGTTATTTAGCTGTGAACACGTCACGGCAAAATAACCAATTCCTACCAAGCCAATAATATACCGATTGACTGATAAGAGCAGTTCACGGCAAAAGAAATAATGCTTTGCGAGTTGTCGATTACGGTAATAATAACCACTGCCTGGTCTATTGAACCCTAGCAGCGAATTGGGGCAACAACAAAAAAATCAATTAAAGTTTACTCACCAGTAATAAAATGTCGGTTGCAAACGTAAATGCATTAAGTGTAAGTGGATTTAGGTTCCCACTGGCGAGAATGGTCCTCTTTTACTGTTCCTCGACTGATTGCTTTCAGCCATTTGCTTGTCCTTGTCTTCTCACGAGGAAGAATGAAGAACTTCAAATGCGGCTCTGAACTCTTGTGTTACAACCCGCACCCGGCAACTTTTAGTCATTCCGACGGAAGAAAGGCTGCAAATAAGACAAAAGTTCAACGCGTTTGTACTACAATGCACGACAGAGCAACTACTTGTGACTCGTGTTTTGCCACCATTTCAATATGGCGACACTTTGTTGTGGCTGGTGACGTCGTTAATGCCCGGATGTCCGACTGCGAGAATGTGTCTGGAGGTGAGAGAGGAAGTGCGCGGATAACAAACGAGGGTGGAAAAACAGCTTGTTTTGGTGATTTTTCGGTGTGTTTGCGGCCAACAGTAACCGTTAATCCTGCAATAAAAAAGTAGGTGAGACCAACTCTCCGTGCGTTCTCTATATCCAGTGCGACGCTACAATAGATATTCCCGACATTTTGAATGGGTGGGCACGACTCACGTCTGGGTGGGCTGTGCCCATCCCGGCCCCCCCATACATCCGGCCCCATCCCAAAAAGACAAAAATTAAAAGGGCTGCCAAAAACAACAGAGTACCACTGTATTTATTAAAAAAAAAACAAAAAAATGTATAGATTGCTTTTTGGGTTGGTGGGGTGTCTTTAAAATCTGTTGTAGATGCAAGAGTTAGACCTTAAAACTATCTTTGCTGATGGGAGTGCTTTACTTTGGTTTAGATAAAAGGAGGAAGGAAAACAACCCCTCATATTTTCTATTTTCAGCAGCTGTGCAACATATTTCCAAGTCTCTGGAACCCATTAAGAATCAAATCAACCCCCTGCAGTGGTGTCAAGTTTAAATACTACATTCCCCTTTTAAATACCATATTTTCCCCTACAGCCCCAGACAGAGAGGGATTGGTGTGAGTAAAACGAGCTGTCTTAAGGGATCCATAGTCAACACATGCAGGATTTTCTTGCTCTCTGCTTTCTTTATCAGCAAATGCCAGGGGGAGAGAGACAGTGGCATGAATTCATGCCTAAAAATATATAAGTAAGATCCGGCTTTTACTGTCCAAATTGTTGTTTGAGACATCCAAATGAATATTTAACTTACTACAGTCCCCCAACACCATGCCTCTTCAGTTAGTTTTAAGACATATTGCCGCTTGAGAGTTCAATAGCAGAGCCATTCCCATTTGTATTTAATTTATGATGCTCAATAAACTTCTGTGAGTGTGCTTTGCTGTATGTAGCTTTAAAGAAAGCATAAACTTCAGAAGACTTTCCTTTCTTTCTGTAACTAATTTGAGGTTTGAAACAGTAACACACAAACGGAAGTATGGATGGTAGATGTGGAGATTATGATGGATCAGAGAAAATTGAGGGATTTAAGAGGGAGACAAAAATAGTGGGCAAGTCAAGAAAAATCTGGGACTAATCAAACCATGGCTGGTTTTCCAAAATGTTCCAAAACACACAGGCAGTCTGTGGTCAGATTTTAAGACGTTTGAAAACAAAACTAAACATTCCTACGGCATACGGTGTGCCCTTTGTTGACGTATGTGTGACTCAGAAATGAGTGCACACACATGAGAATGTGTAGCACTCATTTTCAGATTATACTGCACTACTTGAAAAACCTAAAATATGAAAGGTCTGATCACTTTTAACACACAATACATTATTGGCAAATATTTGGCACGATTGTGAACTGGTGTGTGTATCATTCACTTCTACATATCCAGTATGGCGCCGTCTGGCATCTGAACACACAGCGTGTATAAAGATCCCTTTGTTTTGTTGGAAAATGTGAGGGATTAGATGTAGGAGATATTATATTTCAAGCAGTTAGGATGGGTTATGGGACATCAGAAAGGTGGTGTTGGAGGGAGTGAGCCACGTGAAAGAGCGAGAGAATGTATCCAATGAAGTTTCCAAAATAAATACCATTGTTCTGCTGGTCAGCTCAAACACGCATGGAGAAAAAAAAACTATGTACACGAACATGAAACTAAATTAAAGACACATGTAGTAATGAAGTTATGGTTTAACAATGAAAATAAGCCAAAGACTAATATGTTATTATAATTTTGTGTGGGAAAAAAAAAAAAAAAAAAACTTCTTCAGAAAGATACTTAGGTACGATTGCTAAGCTGACAAGTTTCGTCACTCCAACGGCACAAGTCATTGCAGGCAGACGAATAGCAGAGTGATTTTTCAGTGATTTATTCTGAAGCAACACCAGTGTAACATCCTCCAGATTGAGGCAAAAGGGTTTACAATATACAGCGGACGGTTATATTGAAAATATATAGTTGTATGAAAAAGTTTCTGAACCTTTTGGAATTTCTCAAAATCACCATCAAATATGGTGTATCTTTGTCAAAACCACACAGATGAAAATACAGTGTCTGCTTTAACTAAAACCACCCAAACATATAAAGGTTTTCATATTTTAATGAGGACAGCATGCAAACAGTGACATAAGGGGTAAAAATAAGTAAGTGAACCCTCTGACTAAGGAGACTTAAAGAGCAATGAAACCAATTTTTACCAAACATTTTTAGTCAGGTGTGTGCCCAATCACCGATGGGTGGTTTAAAGCTGCCCTGCCCACTACAAAACCCACAGCTGGTATGAATTGTCTTGATGAGAAGCATTGTCTGATGTGCATCATGGCTCAGTCAAAAGAGCTGTGTAAAGACCTGCAATCAAGGATTGTTGATTTGTATAAAGCTGGGAAATGATACAAAACCATCTCTAAAAGTCTGTATGTTCATCCATCGACAGTCAGAGAAGTTGTCTCAGGGAGTGGCCGTCCACCAAAGATGATGCCAAGAGTTCAGCGCAGAATGCTCAGAGAGGTAAACAAGAACCCTAGAGTGTCTGCTAAAGACGTACAGAAATCACTGGCACAGTCCAATATCTCTGTGCACACATCAATTATATGTAAAACTATGGCCAAGAGTAGTGTTCATGGGAGGACTCAAAACTATGGCCAAGAAATTTCTTGGAAGGACTCCATGGAGGAAGCCACTGCTGTCCAAGAAAAAACATTGTCACTCATTTAATGTTTGCAAAAAGGCACTTGGACACTCCACAGAGGTTTTGTCAAAATATTTTGTGGACTGATGAAACCAAAGTTG